>NW_015554076.1:295108-296292 GCF_001515605.1 Sinocyclocheilus anshuiensis | reverse complement strand
AGAGAGTGTGTGTATGTGAGAGTGTGAGTGAGAGAGAGATTGTGTGTGTGTGTGTGAGAGAGAGAGAGATTGTGTGTGTGTGTGTGTGTGTGTTCTGCAGTCAATCAGCACTTACAGTCCCATTGGCTCCAGATATATATGTTGCTGGTGTGTGTGTAGGAGTGTGCACAAGTGTGTGTGTTTCATACACACATGCCCAAACAATCAGTGCTTGCCACTGCAGTCCGACATCCCACAATTAACGCCGTGGAAACGCCTTCGATTTCCAATCCCGCTGCAGCTACCAGGCGAAAAACCTTTGCGACTGAAGACAAAATAATTTGCTGTTTGGAGCGGAGTTTGCGCTGACGCTGGGGTGAGGCTCCGGGAGCAGATATGACGCCCCTGCCTCACATATTTGGTTGAAATGTGATCCGGTCGAGCCCCTGATGGCTGGTGTGTGTGTGTGTGTGTGTCGCTCGTGGCATTGAAATGAGGAAACGTTTGCTGTCGGAAATTCTAAGGAAGATCTCGAGTTGAAGAGTAATTTCTTCCAGAGCGCAGATACGCTGGTGTTTTCCAGTCTGTCGGTCTCGCGCTCAGGTCGTTTTTCCCACAGACTCTCGGTGACCTCTGCAGGAAGAGCGAGTTTGGCTGAGACCGAGGAAATTTTCCGGAGGTTCCTCGGCCGGAGCGATGGCTGAGAGTCCCTCGATGACATTCCTGGCATGATGGAAAAACAGACGGCGGAGGGGGGAAAGAGGAATGTTTTCAGAAGTCCATGACTAGATCTTCTGGAATGCAGAGGTTTCAAAAAAATCCACATGAGAGAGAGAGAGAGCAAGAGAAAGACATCTATGAAAAAAAACCAGTCTGCAATTATAGGGCGCCGACTTGTTTGAGAAAACCAGCGGAGTGCCAGAGCTTCTGGGAATGACGTCGCCGTCTGTAATCTGCCAAACGATCACAGCCAAAAGCGAGCGCTCACTTCCGGATGCAGAGCCTCTCGACTCGCACCTTTAACCCGAGAAAGCTCTTTCTGTGGGCTTCAGAGCAAAATCATTTCACTATCGGGCCTGACAGGCCTTTATTCCTTTTTCATCAAGTGATCGGAGGAGGCATTCAACCTTCAGAACACACAATACTGAATCAACTGATTTATTTTCTTAGAAGGCTTGTGTTTTTAGTGACCTTGTTACCAAAAT
>NW_015554076.1:293970-294721 GCF_001515605.1 Sinocyclocheilus anshuiensis | reverse complement strand
GCTGGTGTGTGTGTGTGTGTGTCGCTCGTGGCATTGAAATGAGGAAACGTTTGCTGTCGGAAATTCTAAGGAAGATCTCGAGTTGAAGAGTAATTTCTTCCAGAGCGCAGATACGCTGGTGTTTTCCAGTCTGTCGGTCTCGCGCTCAGGTCGTTTTTCCCACAGACTCTCGGTGACCTCTGCAGGAAGAGCGAGTTTGGCTGAGACCGAGGAAATTTTCCGGAGGTTCCTCGGCCGGAGCGATGGCTGAGAGTCCCTCGATGACATTCCTGGCATGATGGAAAAACAGACGGCGGAGGGGGGAAAGAGGAATGTTTTCAGAAGTCCATGACTAGATCTTCTGGAATGCAGAGGTTTCAAAAAAATCCACATGAGAGAGAGAGAGAGCGAGAGAAAGACATCTATGAAAAAAAACCAGTCTGCAATTATAGGGCGCCGACTTGTTTGAGAAAACCAGCGGAGTGCCAGAGCTTCTGGGAATGACGTCGCCGTCTGTAATCTGCCAAACGATCACAGCCAAAAGCGAGCGCTCACTTCCGGATGCAGAGCCTCTCGACTCGCACCTTTAACCCGAGAAAGCTCTTTCTGTGGGCTTCAGAGCAAAATCATTTCACTATCGGGCCTGACAGGCCTTTATTCCTTTTTCATCAAGTGATCGGAGGAGGCATTCAACCTTCAGAACACACAATACTGAATCAACTGATTTATTTTCTTAGAAGGCTTGTGTTTTTAGTGACCTTGTTACCAAAAT
>NW_015554076.1:292351-293946 GCF_001515605.1 Sinocyclocheilus anshuiensis | reverse complement strand
ACAGACACACACACGCACGCACGCACGCACACACACACACACACAGTTCAGTAAATGAGAGAAACACAAGAACAGCATTTTAATCATACTTCAGACTTTAATTCACTCATACAAACAGCTGATTTCTTCTGTTCATTGTTAGGCTTTCATTTGAATTTTATTTATAATAAATGAGTCTTTCTTCATCATTTCTTGGTAAATGAGAGTTGCTGCGTGGGATCCACCTCTCTAAAGTTGTACAGATGACAAAGTGATTATATCCATACACCGATATTCTTCTGTCCATACAAAAATGTAGCGTTTGCTTTACACAGGAATCCTATTATTACTAATGACGTCAAGTTGGCCAGTTCATAATTGATCCTCCTCAATGAAACAGCAGATAAAGGCGTGAGGAGAGAGGAGTGTATGGAGGCTTATTAGGGCTCCTATAAATCCTGTTTATTGGGAAAAGAGCCGATGAAAGAGACACAGTGTGACGGAGGATAGAATGAAGGACAATGAAGATCCAGCCGCTCGCGTTTGTGACGCTCACTTTCCCGTTCAGTCTCTCCATAGAGATCACAATCAGCCACAGCATTTCAAAATTTCAAAAAGACAGGATTCTGGGCCTTTTCTTTCATTATCTTCTTCGCATTATTTTTTTAGAACTACAGTCTCATGAGATGCTGTGAATGATGTAATAAACCACAAACATTGGTACCAGGGCTGCATGATATTGGGAAAAAAGAAATAAATAAATAAAAAGGTGAAAAATCACTTTTTTTGGAGTGCAAAACATCCTTCTAAAGGCTCAGTGATTTGGAATAAAATGCAATTTAGATTTTTCTGATTACAAATGGCATGACAGACATTTAACATATATAAACACACACTGATATATACAGTGCCTTGCGAAAATATTCATACCCCTTAATTTTTTTCACATTTTCATTTTTTTCACATTTTGTTTTGTTGCTGCCTTATGTTAAACTGCTTTAAATGACTTTTTCTCCACATCAATCTACACTCCATACACCATAATGCTAAAGCAAAAAAAACAGGTTTTTAACATCTTTGCAAATTTATTAAAAATTTAAAACTTAAATGATTCCATTGCATAAGTATTCATACTTCTGGGACAGTTGAAATTTAGCTCAGGAGCATTCAAATTGCTTGTAGATGTTACTACACTTCGAGTGAAGTCAACCTGTGGCAAATTCAATTGAATTGGTATGATTTGGAAAGGCACACACGTCTTAATAAAAGGTCTAACAGCTGATAATGCATATCAGAGCAAAAACCAAGCCCTGAGGTCAAAATAACTGCCTGTAGAGCTCAGAAACAGGTTTGTGTCAAGCCACACATCTGTGGAAGAGATCAGAAAAAAAATCTGCTTCATTGAAGGTTCCAGGGATTAAAGTTCTCCGTCCCTACGACGGATTTTCATTAATTGCAGCGAGTCTTCGACGGATTTCCGTCAATTGGAAAAAATGAGGGGAAAAAAAACATTTAGCGCATTGTTGTTGTTGTTGTTCTCCCCAAAAATCACCCCCGCCACGGCTGCAGCTTCTCACTGACAACATAACGCCGCTCGCATCATTCACAGTCGGGTT
>NW_015554076.1:291583-291921 GCF_001515605.1 Sinocyclocheilus anshuiensis | reverse complement strand
CCTTAATGGAAGAAGTTTGAAACAACCAGGACTCTTCCTAGAGCTGGCCTCCTGGCCAAACTGAGCAATTGATGGAGAAGGGCCTTGTCTAGACTGATGACCAAGAAGCTGATGGTCACTCTAGTTGAGCTCCATGATCATATGTGGAGATAGGAGAAATCTACAGAAGGATAAACATCACTGCAACACTCCACCGATCTGGGCTTTATGTCGGAGTGGCCAAACTCAATCCTCTCTTCAGTTAAGACGCATGAAAACACACATGGAATTTGCATAAAAACACCTAAAGGAAGAGTCTCTGGTCTGATGAACCTCAATTCCAAGCATCATGTTTGAAG
>NW_015554076.1:289178-291496 GCF_001515605.1 Sinocyclocheilus anshuiensis | reverse complement strand
ACAAATTTCATTACACCAAATACACAAAATAATGTTCTTTTTAGCAACATCATATGACCCCTTTAATGAAAACCCAGTCCAGAGCATTCAGAACCTCAGACTGGGCAGAAGGTTCACCTTCCAACAGGACAATGAACCTAAACACACAGCAAGAGTGGCTTATAGACAACTGTGAATGTCCTTGAGTGGCCCAGCCAGAGCCTGGGCTTGAACCCAGTCAAATATTTCTGGAGAAACTTGAAAATGTGCATCTGCCCCCATCCAACCTGACAGAGCTTGAGAGGTGAACAGGTGAGGAGAAGAATGGTAGATAATTGGCAAATGATGATGATCAAAGCTTGTCGCATTAAACAAATAGACTTGAGACTGTAAAGGTGCTTCAGCTAAATATTTAGTGAATACTTATGCAATGCACTTATTTCATTTTTTTTATTTTTATACATTTACGAGGTTGAGATGTTTTTTTATGTCATTTTTAACTCAGTTATGTCATTCATGAAGTGGCGGGGCTGATGCACTCATTTTCTGCATTTTGCATTTCCATGGTAACAGCGTGTTCTCTGATTGGTGGATCTGTCTGGAGGATTATGGGTAGTGTAGTTCTTCAGCTGTACATCATCAGTGATTTATATGTTATTACACACACACACACTTCCTGGAATCGACTGTTGTGCTTCAGTTTGGTGTGTCTTTGTTTGTCATTTACTGCTAGAAATTCCTCCCTTATCAGGCCTGAGCAGGTCAGGATGGACGGATGGTCGTCCTCCATCGATCTGTGTGTGTGGAACGGCTGGAGATAGACAGATGAGAGCAGCTGTTATCGCCATCAGTGTGACGTTTCAGTGACTTACTGAAGAAACTACAGATACCGGCTCATGAGGAGCTCTGGATTGCTGCTTATTAGGGGTGTGCGATATTGACAAAATTGAATAACTATATGAAGTGGTATAAATATATACATTTTCTGCCATCATGTCTTGAATTTGTGATCATTCTAAATGCATTTTAATAGACTGAATCATGCAGTGAAAGAACACACTAAATGCGCACACGCACTAGTCTAGACTTCACGTAATGTATGCGTGCGCTCTGTAGGGATGTTTTGAATGGTTTTTGCAAAATACTCAATAATGTCAAATCGCACATCGTTAAAACAACAATTACGATATTATCGCAGACGATATATATCGCACACCCCTACTGCTTATTATTCTTTATTCATTCTTGGGCAGCACAACTGTTTGCAAGATTGATAATAATCAGACATGTTTCTTGAGCAGCAAATCAGCATATTAGAATGATTTCTGAAGATCATGTGACACTGAAGACTGGAGTAATGATGCTGAAAATACAGCTGCGCATCACAGAAATACATTAGAGTTTAACAGATATTCACATAGAAAACAGCTTTTTGAAATTCTAGTATTTCTGTATTCTTGAAATAAATGCAGCCTTGGTGAGCAGAAGAGACTTCTTTCAAGATCTTTCTTTTGAAAGTCATGAACAATTCCAACACAAATTCCATTACAGCTGAAATGACAGATCATAAAAATGTGTGCAAAATCTAATATAAATCACAGAGGAAAGTATAAATAGTTTTAAACAATTTTTATTTCATGATGAAATGTATATTTTAAGAAAGTCTTGAAAAGGCTTTTTTAAAGTCGCAGAACTGAATGATGCATATATTTGTAAAAGGTTTTCAGTTCTTTTATTGTGTCCACATATTGAGCGTTTTAGTTTCAGTAGTGTCTGTAGCTGAAGAAACAGCCAGATGTTATACAGTATGAGCGCGATTACATCAGTGTATTTATACAGCTCGAGTTATACTGCTGTACTTAAATGACTTCAGTTGTACGGTGTAGTTATATATGTGCATGTTTTATACATGAGTAGTTATTTAACTGAGATGCATGAAAAATACATGAAAATGAGACGGGAATCTCTGGCAGTGAACGGCTTTGGTGCTTCAGTGCTGCAGACTGTAATGATGCTGGAGATTGAGACGCTGCTTTGCTCCTCATGAGCCGTGAACTATACTGCAGCACACACACACACACACACACACACACACATAGAGCGCTTGACTGTGATTTATGTTTCTCATGGAAATCACGTCTCGCTGTGAAATGAGGAATGAGTTCCATTAGCACACACATAAACACCGTGCACATACACACACACACACACGCATGGACACGACGCACACACACACACACACACACACGCGCATTAACACCACACACACACACACTCGCATAAACACCACACACACACACACACACACACACACGCATGAACACCACACACACACACAC
>NW_015554076.1:280253-286071 GCF_001515605.1 Sinocyclocheilus anshuiensis | reverse complement strand
TGTCTGAAGATCATGTGACACTGAAGACTGGAGTAATGATGCTGAAAATACAGCTAGAAATACATGAAATACATTAGAGTTTAACAGATATTCACATAGAAAACAGCTTTTTGAAATTCTAGTATCTTGAAATAATTGAAATAAATGCAGCCTTGGTGAGCAGAAGAGACTTCTTTCAAGATCTTTCTTTTGAAAGTCATGAACAATTCCAACACAAATTCCATTACAGCTGAAATGACAGATCATAAAAATGTGTGCAAAATCTAATATAAATCACAGAGGAAAGTATAAATAGTTTTAAACAATTTTTATTTCATGATGAAATGTATATTTTAAGAAAGTCTTGAAAAGGCTTTTTTAAAGTCGCAGAACTGAATATATTTTATATTTGTAAAAGGTTTTCAGTTCTTTTATTGTGTCCACATATTGAGCGTTTTAGTTTCTCTGTAGCTGGTAGCTGAAGAAACAGCCAGATGTTATACAGTATGAGCGCGATTACATCAGTGTATTTATACAGCTCGAGTTATACTGCTGTACTTAAATGACTTCAGTTGTACGGTGTAGTTATATATGTGCATGTTTTATACATGAGTAGTTATTTAACTGAGATGCATGAAAAATACATGAAAATGAGACGGGAATCTCTGGCAGTGAACGGCTTTGGTGCTTCAGTGCTGCAGACTGTAATGATGCTGGAGATTGAGACGCTGCTTTGCTCCTCATGAGCCGTGAACTATACTGCAGCACACACACACACACACACACACACACACATAGAGCGCTTGACTGTGATTTATGTTTCTCATGGAAATCACGTCTCGCTGTGAAATGAGGAATGAGTTCCATTAGCACACACATAAACACCGTGCACATACAACACACACACGCATGAACACCACACACACACACACACGCACACGCATGAACACCTCACACACACACATGAACACCTAACACACGCATGAGCATCACACGCACACGCACGATCACCACACATGACCACTGCACACACACAAACGCCTCACACACGCGTGAACACCACACACACACACACACACACACACACACACACATGTGATCACAACACATGACCACTGAACACACACGTGTGAATACTACACACAAACACACACACGAGCATCACACATGCATGTTCACACTCAAACATGAGCTCATGTATTCACACTATATTTGTGGTTTGAGCGTTTGCATGTTTGCGTCTCTTCATGATGAGCGACGGATGCTGAGCTGCTGTAAGAAGATTAGAGTTGTGCAGTAGACAAGCAGAGAGAGAGAGAGCGCAGTAAAGGGGAGTTTTATGGCACTCATAAAGAACAGATAAAGATATGGGTAGTTTTACTGAGTGTGGACTGTCAGTCGATCACTCGTTAACTGTTGTTTCACGCTCTAGAGGTCATCTTAAAGAGACAGATCACCCAAAATCATCATTCTGTCATCATATACCTTCATCATGTCATTACAAACCTTACTTTCTTCTCTGAAACGCAAAATAATTGTGTAACGGTGAATGTCAATGGGGTCCAATGGTGTTTGGTTCCCAATGTTCTTCAAAACGTCTTCTGTTGTGTTCCACACAGAGAGAAAGTCAGACAGTTTCACTATAAACTATTATATGATCAATAAGTCAGGTTTTTCATTAACTCATCAAAGTTGAAATTATTTTAAGTTATACAAGATACCAAATTTTAGGAAAATGTATTATAATTCATCTTTTAAAGCATCAGCTTATTGTTTTTACAGTGTTTGGAACCACATGAAGATGAGTAAATTATGTCAGAATGATGATTTTATGCTGAACCTCCATTTAATGCATCATTAGCATTCATAATGCCTCGTAATACACATACAGCACAACACATGATGACTTACTAAATCACGCAGATCTATTAATAATTATGTGTGAATTCATGATAGACTAGTGATGCTTCTGCTGGCAGTGTAAAATTAAGTAACTGTGAATATCACTTTATTCACTTCATTTTGCTATTAACTTTGCAAAGATCATGTCATTAGACTAGTTTCACAATCACAACTACTCTGTTAACTCATGCACATGATTTACTTAAGTGTATTTTGGGAACAGATTTGTGTCCAGAAATGAGCTAAACCTGACAAAACATTTAATTTAATTTAATTTAATTTAATTTGTTTGTAAAAATGGCAAATGTTTTCTCTTAGGGTATATTTATAATTAGCTGTACATAAAAACAATAGCAGATTATGGGATGTCACCTATTTAGATAACTGTGTGTCTGTGTTTTATGGCCAGATGTGTTTTAATATGAATCTTATGTATAATCACATGTAACATGATGGTTTGAACTGCATCAGTGTTTGGAGTCTCTCGAGGGATCATGAAGCAGATCACACACACACACACACACACACACACACACACACACACACACACACACACACACACACAAACAATGTTTTCTTGTAAACTCTCCAGCAGTTTATTTGATGGATTATTGTGGGATTATGGAGGGAATGAGGATACAGAAACTGCAATCCAGACGACATGCCAAAACATCAAACTCTGCCGACAGGAGGAGAGAGTGAATGTGTGTGTGTGTGTGTCTGTGTGTGTGTGTGTGTGTGTGACGTTCGGTAGTGTGTGTCTCATCTGTGACGTTTGTAGATGATGTAATGAAATGGCATGACAGTCGTGCAGTACTAAAACAGTATTTTTGAAGTTTATTGCAAAATATTCAAAAGTTATTCATGGGAGTGGCTGAGCACATTTGCCATAGTTTTCATTACCATGGTAACAGCGCCTTCTCTGATTGGTGGGTCTGTCTTGAGGGTTATGGGTAATGTAGTTCTTCAGCTGTAGTTGTTTTTAACAAGAAAACCGGGTAGCAGCTGGTATTACTGTACTTCATATGACATATAAGCACTCGTGGTTAAGCAGATTAGCCGGTGATCAGTATCAGCTGATTCATATGAAACGAAACCTGTGAAAATGGGCTGGTGGTGGATCTGGTGTGTCCTGTATGATGGATTTCGGTGTGGTTTGGCGTCGTCCTGCGAGTGGCTTTGACCTCCAGTGATTCAGCGAGTTCCCGTGTTTCATTAGCCGCACGTTGAGTGATGCTACTGGCGTGACGGGACGAGAGTGAAGGATCCTGAACCCTGTGGAGCCTCTCCTCCGACAGATGGAGCGGCCGGCGGGAATATTCCAGAAACCTGCAGCATTCCAGAGCTCGATTCATCACGACACACACGGCCAATGCCTTCATTCATCCGTCCGCTCGCAGGCTTCAGAGAGCAGCTTACTGTTTGGCTCCAGAAACACAGAGAAATATGATTTTTCTGGATCGGTGACAGACTGTAGATTATCAGCATTTCAGCTTAAAACGTATGGGAATAGAGTATTTTAGATCCGTTCCTCAATCAATCTGAGCTCATGAAGCCTCTTGTGAAGAAGAAGTACACTTTAGCATACCTATATAAAAAGTGCTTATTTCAGAAATACTATACTTTACAAGAACACACTTAAGTGTGAACTGAATATAATGTTTTCAGACACTCAATTAGATGTTAATTGCAATTAAATGAAAATGTATTATAGTTTAAATTCATATTAAATGCAATTACTTGAACTTTAGAGCGTTTTTGACCCTCTTAAGTAGGATTTAAGTACATCTTTAGATGTAATAATTACTTCTGCTGTCTTTGAAATATAGTTAAAGTACTGCTGAATGTACTGACGAGCATTTGTGATAAACTAAGCTATATTTTAATGTCACTTCCATTGAAACTTGTGTCATAAAATAAATCTGTTTGTTATGAAGTTGCAATTTAGTGCATTAAATGTAATATTGAATAACACACTAGAGTTAAAATGCTAATCAAGTTCTGTACACGATTTAGTATGCTAGTGAACACATCAAAATAAGTGTACTGCTTTAAATCACCACACAATATTTTTAAAACATAATGATTTAAAATGAACTTTAAAGCAAATCTTTTAATTTGACATTATTACAAAGATGACTTACTTAAGTGTGTTTAGAAACATAATGATGAAAGTGTCTCTCTGTAAGTCACTTAAGTGGCCTTTTACATCATCCATACTATATGATCTGCAAGTACAGTTTATAATAAAACATAATTAAATAAATAAATACAAGCAGAGATAAATAGTGCATATTCTATACAATGAAGTACACTTCTTTTTCACAAGGGAAAGCATCAACATGCAAATAGTTATGCAAGAAACATTGTTTAATCCTTTATAAAACTAATGTGGTTCAATTAATTTAAGCCATTTTATATGCAGAATGATTTTAGCAGGTTTTTTTTTAATGGCTTTGAAATAATTTTCACTCAGAAATTGCTAGCAAATTTCACAAATAATCACAAAGAAATGGCATGTAATACATTTAATTAAATGTGAAATTTTGAAGTAGAAAAGGTGAAATAGTATTTTCTCTTAAAACACTTTGAAAAATTATCTTTCATAGTTTGATGCAAAATGCCAGTAAATGCATTAAAGGAATATTCTGACTTAATTATTTTAACTTTTTTATAACAGATTCTGATGTTGGTGATTTCCACAGTAAATGGTCTGTTAGTGTGTAAAATTAAACATCATCACGTGTGCATCTCTCTCTCTCTCTCTCTCTCGACCATCTGGACGGTGCACTGACACAACAGCAGATTACCATATGAGGAACACACACGCACACACACACACGCACACCGCACTGCATCGAGACACTCGTGTCGATTACCAAAAGAGCGTTTCCCACAATCCCATGAGGCATCATATCCCAGACTGCCTCGGGAGTTTCCCTCGCTCGTCTCTAAGCGTTCAGTCTCTGTTTGTCCTCTTGTGCTAATGAAAGAAAAGATCTCAATCCTCTGAGATTGTCTCCTGATGATCATCTCACACGCAGACGAGGCATAAACGCTCTCACACGGCTCGCATTCGCTCAGAGTTTAAACAAATCAGACAAGTTTCATGATTTTAACTAATTAGACATGCTTTTATTACTAAACAAACGAGCAAGTAAGTAAGTGATATTTGGGGGAAAATTAAGTATATTTCATAGGGCCTTAAAATATATTTTTTGTTGCATTTTTTAATAATTTGTTGTTAAATTGTATACGTTTGATGATTTACTTAGGGTGTTTTCACACTTGAGTCCTCTTTAAAAGAACTGAACCCAGACCCCTTTAAGTGGACCAAGAGGTGGACCAAGTGAAAAAGGACCCAGTTTTCTTTGTGTTCACACTATCGCAGTTCCTGAAAGAGGACTCAGATCATTTTTGGTCCACTTAAGCAGTAATAGTGTCTCAGACCTCTTTGTGTTCAGACTGTTGCTTTTTGGATCCAGTTCAGTGTTTGATGGCTGACATTATGTCCTCCAAAACTGGAATATTTTTATCTTTTGCACAAAAATATAAGTTTCGTACACCTTTGTAATATTCATTTTGAATTGTTTTCCTCGTCTATGTAATCGTGTTTACTTTATAGCACACAGGGTTTCTTCAAGATAATTAAGTTCAAATTTAAGACTTTTTAAGACCTGCACAGATCAAATTAATGCCATATGAGTGGGGTGGGGCAATGTTTTAAAATTACTGTAAAAAGCATGATTTAGAATTCAGATACAGGTTTTCACAACAAACAAAAAATAAAAAAATGAAATCAAATTTCTAATTTCATCCCTTCAAATTTCAAACTATTTTTAAGAAAAGAGTCAAAAATTATTATATTATTATATTAATGGTTTAATGGCTGGTTTAATATCAATTATTTTAAACCAGCAGAAGGGCTGTTAAAAAA
>NW_015554076.1:275545-279862 GCF_001515605.1 Sinocyclocheilus anshuiensis | reverse complement strand
AGGGTGTTTTCACACTTGAGTCCTCTTTAAAAGAACTGAACCCAGACCCCTTTAAGTGGACCAAGAGGTGGACCAAGTGAAAAAGGACCCAGTTTTCTTTGTGTTCACACTATCGCAGTTCCTGAAAGAGGACTCAGATCATTTTTGGTCCACTTAAGCAGTAATAGTGTCTCAGACCTCTTTGTGTTCAGACTGTTGCTTTTTGGATCCAGTTCAGTGTTTGATGGCTGACATTATGTCCTCCAAAACTGGAATATTTTTATCTTTTGCACAAAAATATAAGTTTCGTACACCTTTGTAATATTCATTTTGAATTGTTTTCCTCGTCTATGTAATCGTGTTTACTTTATAGCACACAGGGTTTCTTCAAGATAATTAAGTTCAAATTTAAGACTTTTTAAGACCTGCACAGATCAAATTAATGCCATATGAGTGGGGTGGGGCAATGTTTTAAAATTACTGTAAAAAGCATGATTTAGAATTCAGATACAGGTTTTCACAACAAACAAAAAATAAAAAAATGAAATCAAATTTCTAATTTCATCCCTTCAAATTTCAAACTATTTTTAAGAAAAGAGTCAAAAATTATTATATTATTATATTAATGGTTTAATGGCTGGTTTAATATCAATTATTTTAAACCAGCAGAAGGGCTGTTAAAAAATGCAAATTCATTCTCTGCCAGCAGGTGGCGCTTTCAGAACTGCATAAAGATAGACTTTGAAACGTGCAGCGCTCAACTTTTTTTCCAATGAAATCATAGCCTTTTTCATTTTAATCATCACATTAAGCTATATGACAAATTGTACTTTTTTATGGCCTTAAATTTGATACAATTAAATTTAAGACTTTTAAGGACCAGCGGAAAAGGCATGCTGACATTGAGATATAAAAAAATAAAAAAATTGGACAAATAAAATAATAATAAACTGCTTTAAATTTTTCAGGTACAGTACAGGTTAAGTTAAATGCAGCATTTAAGTAAGAAATGTACTAATCGAATGTAAAATAATTAAAATGCATATTATTAATCGTATGAATAATATATTCTACTGATTTTCATATTAGGCTGCTGTACTAGAACTACATACTGCACAGATCAGTAACACATGCGATTTCTTTCCCAGATGTTTACATTCGATTGAGACAAAACCAACTGTGTTTATGTGAACCATGGGTGTTTTTGACGGTTGAAACAATAAACGCTAAAGAGTGTAGTTTAGCCCCCGCTGGGATGTGCGCGCTCGTAGCCTATATCAAAAAGTTTAAACTGGCCAGGCACACAGCCGTATCTCTCTTACACAGTTTGGAAGTGGTTGAAATTAAAATAAACGAGTGTACGTTGTGAGCGAACTATGTGTAGAGATCTGCCAGAAGCAGCAGCCGCTATGAACAGCTGATTTGTACGGAAACATCTGATGGACAAACTACATCGGAATTCGCAAATGGAAAAATCAAGTGAGCCCGGGCCGATTTGTGTTCACATTGCACGTTTTTAGCGAACCGTACCTTTAGCCGAAAGCGAACCGTACTCAGACCACCTCCCGAGATGGTCTCGGTTCGGTTCACTTCTGAGGGGTCTGAGATCGTTTGGAGCGTTCACATATGGGCCAAAAATCACGCGAACCCCTGAAAAGACCAAGTGTGAAAACACCCTTAATTAGACATGCCTTTTGATTACTAATATTTAAGTCCAGAAAAACACAGAATTTGGGGGGAAAAAATGAAACAGAATTTTGGAAAAAAAATAATGCGGTTTTCATACTGTTTGGAGGTTTTTGGAGCTGTAGATGCATGATGGGAAAGTAGCAGTGAAGCTGCTGTCAGTCTTTCAGAGGAAGTCAAAGCCGGTCTGGGCTGGAGTCCACCGAACCGCAGGACTCTTTTCTGCAGTGAACGTGAGCTCATGACCCAGACCACATCCAGACCGGATCAATACTGAACGAACGGATGGATGAGCTCGAGATCTTTAATGTTCTTCTCTTCATCACGTGCTGTGAAGCTCTGCAGGACTTTCCTTTGACAGCCTGTAATTTCGTGTGTGTGTGTTTTCATGGCTACTCAATATTTCCCACATGCTCCACATCGCTGTTGCCAGCGGAAATCAGGGTGGAAAAGACCCTGGCATCTGATTTGCTGCTGGGCCGCGTGCCAGTGATCATGTGATCTCGCTCTGTCATTCATGCTTTATGTAAATTCAGCCGGAGCGTCCACAGACTCCATCAGCACTTTGTTTTGCAGATCATTTCAGTCTGGTTTTGTTTTTCATGAAGTTCAAGTTTGAAAACCTTCTGCTGACACTGATGAAGAGTTTAGAGTCTGCTTGTGTGTCTCGTACACTAGCGTTCAGAAGTTTGGGAAAAACTCACCAAGGATGCATTTATTTAATCACAAATACAGTAAAAATTGTGAAATATTATTATAATTTAAAACAGCTGTTTTCTATGTGAATATCTGTTAAACTGTAATGTATTTCTGTGATGCGCAGCTGTATTTTCAGCATCATTACTCCAGTCTTCAGTGTCACATGATCTTCAGAAATCAGTATAATATGCTGATTTGCTGCTCAAGAAACATTTCTGATTATTATGAATGTTGAAAACAGTGCTGCACGATATTTTTGTGGAAACTCTGATACATTTTATTTTTCAGGATTCACAGATGAATAGAAAGTTCAAAAGAACAGCATTTATTTGAACATTATAAATGTCTTTACTGTCACTTTAGATCAGTTTGACACACACAGATTTATATCAGTGAACTGAAAGCAGCACACAGTTCTCTGTTTCTCACTGCCTTCACACGGTCTCTCACCGTGGATCTTTGGTCGGTTCACTCTTCACTGCTGAAGGCCTGTGGAGTCGTTCGATGGGTTTCTCATCCTGATTCTTTATGAAAACACTCATGAAAACGAGCAAATAAATCACAGCGAGTAATGTTCATTTCAAGATGACCTACAGATACATAACGCAAAATCAGCCAGGCAGAACTCTGTCTGTGTGTGTGTGTGTGTGTGTGTGTGTGTGTGTGTATTGTTTAACTGGATGTTTCAGATGTTTTTGTGACACTGATACTTGAACTCAAGCCATAAATACACACACACACACGCACGCGCGCACAGACAAGCACAAGGTCATATTTTAAACCCATCATATTTTAAAGGAAACTTGAAGTATGACAGCATTATTTTAGGACCATTTGGAATGTCATTATATTTCATTAATGAAGTTCTGTTTTTGCATTATATTAAAGCATGCATTATGACAATCAATCATCCAGTCAGACACATCATAAATTCTATTGACTTTTCTTTTCTTTGAGATTCTGTCAGAGTTAAGTTATCAGCGTGATTTGAGTTGTGTGGCTTTATTTGTGGTAATTCAGTCGTTATTCTGATCTCTCTGATTCACTGAACGATTCATTAGAATCATTCAGTCCTAATGAAGACTTCATGAGTTGTTTTGACTGATTTCTTAATGAATCTGCACCGTTATATATATATATATATTCAGACTTACTTCTATATATTCCAACTTATAACTATATATTCAGATTTACATTTATATATTCAGACTTATAAGTATATATTCACATTTGCATTTATATATTCAGACATAACTATATTTTCAGATTTACTTACATATATTCAGAATTATAGGTATATATTCAGATTTACTTCTATATATTCAGATTTACATTTATATATTCAGAATTATAAGTATATTGTTACGGGGCTGACAAGACGTGAGACATGCGGATCCATGTGCAAGCTTTATTAGGCAGAGAGATCAGAAACACAGGCAGGGTCGACCAATGGCAAACAGGTATATGGCGGGCAAGACACAAGAATAATCCTAGGGCTAGCGAAGGTCAACGAACGGCGAACAGAATCAAAAGGGGCAAGACTAAAGGGATAAATCCAGGAAACCAGGCAAGGATCAGAAACCGAGAAAACAGACAAGGCAAGACTAGGCTAAGGCAGGGTAAATTAACGTATAACTATATATTCAGATTTACATTTATATATTCAGAGTTATAACTATATATTCACAATTTACATTTATATATTCCGATTTATAACTATATATTCAGATTTACATTTATATATTCAGAATTATAAGTATATATTCAGATTTGCATTTATATATTCAGACTTATAACTATATATTCACAATTTACATTTATATGTTCCGATTTATAACTATATATTCAGATTTACTTCTATATATTCAGACTTATAAGTATTTATTCAGATTTACTTCTATATATTCAGACTTATAACTATATATTCAGATTTACATTTATATATTCAGAATT
>NW_015554076.1:271628-275460 GCF_001515605.1 Sinocyclocheilus anshuiensis | reverse complement strand
CAGTTTTAAGTCTGAATATAAATGTAAATTCTAAACATGTACTTGTACATGTACTAATATATTCAGATTCACTTCTATATATTCACAATTTACATTTATATATTCAGAATTATAACTATCTATTCTGATTCACTTCTATATAATCAGACTTATAACTATATATTCAGATTTACATTTATATATTCAGAATTATAAGTATATATTCACATTTGCATATAAATATATTCAGACTTATAACTATATTTTCTGATTTACTTCCATATATTCAGAATTATAACTATATATTCATATTTACTTCTATATATTCAGACTTATAACTATATATTCAGACTTATAACTATATATTCAGATTTACATTTATATATTCAGAATTATAATGATATATTCAGATTTGCATATATATATTCAGACTTATAACTATTAGGATTGCCGCGATAGACGGTGCTGACGGTGATACCGGT
Source organism: Sinocyclocheilus anshuiensis (assembly GCF_001515605.1). Lineage (NCBI taxonomy): Eukaryota > Metazoa > Chordata > Actinopteri > Cypriniformes > Cyprinidae > Sinocyclocheilus > Sinocyclocheilus anshuiensis. Next base: position 274,999 of record NW_015554076.1, on the reverse strand, counting down.
GTTAAGCCGCAACACCGGTTACGAGTGAGTTGACTGACACGAAGAGTGAGGTGAGGTGAGACAGACAAGACGATCGCGGATGATTTATTTTCGAAACGAGATGCAAAAGCGCCTGTTTGGCAGTATATTGGATTTTGAAAAGCCTGTTGACTTTTGCCATTTATCTAAGGTGATTTTGGAAGTTTTTTTAAACATTAATTTCTTATTTAATTGGTTCCACAGTGTTTGCTGATTTTTACATTATTTAAAAATTGTGTAATTTATTTATTTTATTTGACATCAAGATGTATGCCGTGCCTCCAAGCTTTCTTATTCGTTTTGCTAATAAACTTTCTATGTTTCTTATTTATTTGGTTTATATTATACATGCTTACATATTTCCAGTTTTGTATAGGCTACCTATTTAAACTTTATGTAAGTTATTTGTTATTTTATATTAGGCATAGCCTGCCCTATAGCATGGTGTATTTTTATTCATTTTGTTAATAAAAGTTCTATGTTTTATATATAGACTAAAGTGAGTTTGACGTTGTATTTTGTTGTTGCGTTCAAGCAATTGACACCGAATTAGCGCTAATTCGAAAGTGAAAGTAAAATGCACACGGTGCTTTTAAGCTATTTAAAAGAGAAGGAAAAGAGGGAAAATTCAAACGAACAATTGCTTTATGCCGAATTGCCGCTATTTGAAAGTGAAAGTAAAATGCGCACGTTGCTTTTGCAAGCTATTTAAAAGCGAGGAAAAGAGGAAACGCCCCCGCCCCCGCGGTGATACCGGTGTTCTGTCGATTTCTGCTACCGTCTACCCCTAAACCTACCCTTACAGTAATGCAAATACAGTAATTATGTGTTATATTCGCAGTTAGGGCTGCACGATAAATTGCATGCGATATTTATTGCTGCTCCATGTGAAAGCACGCATGTGATGGAGATTTACCGCTGATTACAGAACCAGCTTTACTGACAAGATGCGCGTTAAATATCGCATGTGATTTATCATGCAGCCCTATTCGCGGTTGTAGCTAGAAGGGATACAGCTACAGGAAACCAACCCTAAACCTACCCTTACAGTAATGCAGATACATTAAATATTGTTGTTCAGCATGAGAAAAAGAACGCAGTATTGATGTGCGCATGCGCAGTAATCTGACGGGAAAGATAAAATGTCAGGACACCGGTATTATCGGTGTTGTCACACGTCGATTAACCGGTGGGAAAATTTCCTCACCGTCACAACCCTAATAACTATATATTCAGATTTACTTCCATATATTCAGACATAACAATATATTCAGAATTATAACTATATAGTCACAATTTATAATTATATATTCAGATTTTTATATAATTATTTCCAGTTTGGCACCTCATGATATATATATATATATATATATATATATATATATATATGTTTACAGATGACATCTTTGTGTTTTATAATTCAGACTGCAAACTCATAAATTAGACTTTTTTTTACATAGATTCACTTCATGTCTGAACAACAGTGCAGTTTCCTCAATCTTTCTCATATTTTCATGTTTGTTGCATGACTTTATTTCTTATGCAATACACAAAAGGATGTAGTGAAAAATGTGCTTTTCTTTATTTTTCTTCATACTTAAAAAGTAAATAAATTAATTAATAAAATCTCCTTTGAGGCTTAGTAATTACATTAGAACTTGTGGGGAGACCCTTAAATAGATGATAGTAGCAATTACATTAGAAACCTGTGTGAAGACCCTTAAATAGATGAGATGGTGTGTGTGTGTTATCAGCAGGACTACAGAAATAGATGAGGATTCAAGTGCACATGAACCGTCACACACACACACACTCTCACACACACACACACACACACCCACACACAGTGAATTTACTAGTTAAAGTGACAGCAGCTGTTGTGTGGTGTTTGTTGGCAAAGAATCCTCCTGTTTGGTTGATCGATAATCAAACTCAGAAGCTGTTCAAGACAGAAACTCTTACTTTCGCACATGACGAGCGTCTGCGGGACTGAACGGAGCTCTGATGAAGCATCTGACATTCACATTCACATGTTTTCATGATTTGCAGACAGAATGATTTGTTTTTATGTGACATGTTGATTGTGGTTATTGTGTATTCATATGGTTATAACAGATGAGTTTATACATCATCAATGATGAATGAAGGAATGAATGAATGAATATCATCCGTTTCCAGTAAATGTTTCTGCATTTATATCTCTGTGTTCCTTGTGAAAAAGAAGTACACTCTAGCATACTTTTAAAACTAGTTAAAGAAATGAAAGAGTTCTTATGGAAATAATGTGTTGTAAAGAAATATACTTAAGAATGTAATGTTTTCAGACATTTAATTGGATGTTAATTGCAATTAAATAAAAATTTATTATAGTTTAAGTTGATATTAAATGCAATTAGTTGAGCTTTAGAGTGTTTGTGACCCACTTAAGTAGGACTTAAGTACATTTGTATATGCAATTTCATAATTACTTCTGTTGTCTTTGAAATATGGTTAAAGTACTGCTGAATGTGCTGTCAAGCATTTGTGATCAACTCAAATATACTTTAATGTCACTTCTATTGAAACTTGTATGTTATGTATTTAAATGTGATTATGCAAATTCAGAATCTAATAAATCCAGTAATTTGTTTTGCCTTGTAAATATAATTTGTAAAAATGTAAAGATTCAGAGATCATACAGCAGTAAAAATGATGAGTCACACACACACACACACACACACACACACACACACACACACACACACACGCACACACACACACACACACTCTGGGGTCAGAGGTCAGAGCTGTGCTGTCAGCGAGTTCTGCGAGTCTTCTTAACTGTGTTTGTTTATTATTGTTCACTAATTAACTCACAGGTGAAAGGTCACAGTGAACTGCTGCAAAACCAGAGGACAAGTGCAGATCAAACTCTGTGTCTGTCTGTAATGGTTAGGGCTGCTGGGTATCGGTCAAAACATTTAGATACCGATACCAATACCTTGACTTTGATACCGGTTCCTGAACTATACTTTTTTCGATACCAATTTTATTAAATCCATTTTAACAAGATTACATTACACATTACCTCAAAAAAAAACAACAAAAAAAAAAAACTTACGTTACACGTTACCTCATAAAACTATTTTTTTTCAGTTTTTTTACACACACACACACACACACACACACACACACACACACTCAGGCATTTGCTGGTACTTCACTGTGTGTGTGTGTGTGTGTTTGTGTTGTTCCACAGTGATGCCTATTTAGGTCACAGACCTCACTCACTAATCTAGTGCTGTGTGTGTGTGTGTGTGTCTCTGTGTGTGTGTGTGTGTGTGTGTGTGTGTGTCTGTGTCTGTGTCTGTGTC
>NW_015554076.1:265254-271321 GCF_001515605.1 Sinocyclocheilus anshuiensis | reverse complement strand
GTGTCTGCGTGTGTGTGTGTGTGTCTGTCTGTGTGTGTGTGTGTGTGTGTGTGTGTGTGTGTGTGTCCAGCGGAGGGTTCAGTGTAGATCCAGTGGATGTGATGCACAGGTGCTGCTTTCTGATCACAGCCGTCTATTTATTTCCCATCATGCCGCTGGATTCACCTGCTGTCATTTGACACTCGTGTGGCATTTAATTCCCAATGCAAATGTAATTTGCATTTTTTTTTTGACCATTGCTAAGTGCCGCAGGGCTATTTGATGCTCTTTCAGCAAAAGATGATTTGAGATGTTTGTTACACACATACACACACACACACACACACACACACACACACACACACACACAGACAGAGTATCTAAAAACTTACAGATTTTGATATTAGTGATTTTGGCACTGAGAAGGCTGGTGACAAAGCAAAAGTTCGTGGAGATGTGATCCGTGGAGAACTTACTACTGCAGTTCCCACAGCCATAGAGGAACCAATGGAGGAGACAGAGGACAAGAACATCATTAAAGTGAAGACCGTTCTACCTGATATTTTACTCTCAGACTCCCTAAGCACGAAACCGATGTTTGCAGTCGGCAAAACAGAGGAGTCTATCCTGGTTGGGGTTACAAGAGACAGAGTTTTAGAATCAGAGGCCACTGTAGTCACAGTAAACACTGAAGAACCTGGACACAAAACTTTATCGTCCTCTCTTAGTGAATCCATCACAAAATTTCCAGCACAGATTCTGATGCACACAGCTGGTGAGACCAGTGCTGGTAAAGGTGAGACTGAATCACATGCTTCCACACAGTCATCTTTTACACTGGCAACAGAGGCCACTTTTCTTGAGAGTGCTAAGCCTACTGTGTTCTCTGAGTATGAAGATGAGACTGGCGTTGGTGTTGTTATGGCGAACCCCCCACCTCTGTCTACACAGAGATCCACCAGCCCAGAACCTGAACCTTCGGAGACCTCCAGTGGAGTTACCATCTCTGACCCTACAGTCACATCAGCTGTTTTTATGCAAAGCTCACAACCTGGAGAATCTTTAGAAACTACAGGGACCTCCAAATTGGCACAAAAGGCATCTCAAACATTCACCAGCTATTCAGAAAGCAAAACTGTTGAAGTGACTGATCATGTTACAAAGTCACTGGGTTTGACTACACCCAGTTCAGCCACAGTTGCTGCAGGAGCAGCAATAGCAATGCCTTCATTTATTGACCATGAAACATCACATGAAGAAGCTACATCAGGTCCTTCAGAGGCATCCAGGGAGACACTAACAGAGGCCACGGACACCACCACTGATTCTGATCACACATCAGGTAAGATTTCTCTGCTTTTCTTCCTCTGAGGTTTTCACATGCTTTCTGAACAAATTGGCTTGAAATGGCCTATCAGTCTCATTAATAATATTGATATTGAAGAGATGTGCAAGGCAGGGCTACGTCATATTATGTTTAAACATTTTCTTATGTAAATATGAACATGTAACTAGGGCTGGGTATCGTTCAAAAAATGTAGATATCAATACCGATACCGATACCTTGATTTCGATGCTTCCTGAATGATACTTTTTTCGATATTAAATCCATTAAATCCATTTTAACAAGATTACATTACACATTACCTCAAAAAAAAACAACAAAAAAAAATTACACGTTATACACGTTACCTCATAAAACTATTTTTTTTCAGTTTTTTTTCACACACACCAACACACACACACACACACACACACTCAGGCATTTGCTGGTACTTCACTGTGTGTGTGTGTGTGTGTTTGTGTTGTTCCACAGTGATGCCTATTTAGGTCACAGACCTCACTCACTAATCTAGTGCTGTGTGTGTGTGTGTGTGTCTCTGTGTGTGTTTGAGATGTTTGTTACACACATACACACACACACACACACACACACACACACACACACACACACAGACAGGTTAACTATAATTCCCTGAATGATCACTGACGTCAGAAGCATTGTCACTGTTGTTCTCAGACATTTGGAGCTTCACTGGATGTGTTTCAACAGCATCTTTAGCACATATTGGTTGTTTCTCAAGAGATGTGTGTAAATGCAGACTGCATGACTAGTGCTTGAGTTTATACGATTGAAACACAGGTGTGAACTGGTACTTTTGTACGTATAGTTTGGTTGTTTGCGTTTTCAGTTCATTTCCTCATATAAACGCCTGAGCTTTTGTCAGTCAGATCTAATAATGAGTCAAAAATGAGATATAGCCACTCCATTCATCTTGGGAGATAGAAGATTGAGCGCATTGCATTGTGGGATGCAGTTCGTCACGTGTGTGATCTGATGTGTGTGTGTGTGTGTGTGTGTGTGTGTGTGGTGTCATCGGGTTAATCAGTGCATATACTTAAGTACATACTGCAGAAACTCTATCAGCTGTGTGTGTGTGTATGTGTGTGTGTGTGTGAGACACTGATCTGAGGTGAATCTCGTGTGTGTATGTGTGTGTGTGTGTGTGTGTGTGAGACACACACACACACAGATGAGGCTAAATGAGGTCAGTTTATTCACCAGTCTGCGGTCTGTGGACGTTTTCTCTCCAAAAACAATATTAAGCAGACGAGAGAATACCACATCCAGAATTAGCTGCTTCTTTCTCCTCCTCATCATCTCGCTCACTAAATGTTTCCACTTTCAAACGGCGGCCGGTCTTTCTGACGTCAGTCTCCGCTCAGAGAAAACGGCCTAAATGTGCAGCTAAACACAAACCAAGCGTCTGGCTCCAGATGAGCGTGAGAGTGTGCGGGGGTCAGACGGACGCTTGAGACCAGGACAGCCGTTGGGCTTTTGTTTACAGAACCGGGTTGATATTTGCATGTGTGTCTCAGAGACTCATTTGCTCAGCAAACGCACAAAGCTGAACAGAAGCTGCAACAAAGGCTTTTCTGGCCGAGACAAAGGAGAATGTGAAAGGCAATATATCATGCTGCGTACAGAGCATTTCCAAACAAAATGCAGTTCATTAATTTAGTGTGTTCATGTGCTGACAGGGAAGACGTAGTGCTGCTCTGCTGCTAGTGAATCAAAAGTTTCAGCTCAACATTTTTTCCCGCTTACAAATAATCCTGATGCTAAAAGACAATCTGACTGACAAATGCAAACCTCAAGCTCTGTATTCCACGCTCGTCTCAGTCATTTGGCTTGTAAGAAAATGTATTATAATTGAAAATGGCAACTCTCGGAAGGATTGGCATGGTAATGTACAGGACAATGTTAATGTGTTTGGTCTTGGCGGAATAGATCTGCTACGCTGCTGCGGCAGAGCAAGTACAGAGACTTGCTACTGCCAATACATTAGGGCTGAACGATTAATTGCATTTGCGATAATATCGCGATATGAAAAAATTAGATTTTTCAATCGCAGAGGCTGCGATTACACTCGGTCACGTGAAACGCAAGAGTAAAGAGGTGTGTTCGACTTGAAGATCAGATCGGTGTATGACATCAAAGTACGGCGAGAGAAAGCATAAGGAGACGTTCGCGCTCTCTTATAGCTCTCGCAGTACTTTGATGACACACCCATCGGTCTAAGCAGCGCTGCTTCAAGTCGAGCGCGGGCCATCAGCAGAAAAAGAAAAGAAATAAAACAGTAAACAGCCAAAGGACGTAACTTAGAATGGGAGATGGATCGGTGTGTCAAAGGGAAGAGAAAAGCCATAGATGAAGTCGCACAGACCCAGGCAGGTGCTGGTCATTCAAAAGCTAAATGCAGAAACTATGACGAGGCATATCTTGCTCTCGGCTTCACTCGCCGTGTCTATACCAGATGCTACAGTTGTCGCGTCGCGCCGCAACAGCTCTACACTGACGCGACAAAGCGACCGGTGCAAATCATTTGAACTTTGTGTCAGTACGTCATAAATAGAACAAGGCATCAGTTTAATGTCGGGTTTTGTCGTGTCGTGCCCTATACAGTCTATGGTCGTGCCGCGCTGCATCCAGTGTACACAGCGTCACTGATTATAATGGTTCTACTGTATTTTGCCGCTCGCGTCCGGTGTAGACACAGTGTTTAATGTCGTTGGTGAGGAGGAAAGCCTGTGTGTGTCCTATGCCTTAGTGGACAGCATGAAACCCACAAAAAATAAATAAATAACAGAGAGAGAATAATAATAATAATAATAACAGTTATTCTCTCTATGCTATTTTTCAATATTTCAAGTGATGCAGGTGTTTTTTTCCCTGTAGGTTTTTTTTTAATTAAAAACATTAATTTTTCATAATGTTTAGTGAAATTATGTGGTACTCTGAGGTGAGATGGGGATTCGGGAAAGGTGGGGAGGAGCCAGATTTTTGATAGGTTTAAAGGGGAGCGCGACCAAAAAAGTTTGAGAACCACTGGTCTAAAGTTAAACAGACAGTGTTTAGTGCAGTCCACATGTTTACATATGTTTATTACAGTGACTTTGAATTACCTAAAGTAGTGTGGTAAAGCAACAGATTTGTTTTTATATTTCTGCAATCTACTTTAGTTTGTGATTTGTTACTGACTTTCATATTAATGTTTACACCAGGCTTATTTAAACATAATTATTACATGCTTACAAGGTTGGAAGTTCAACAAATCAGTCAATATACTGTGATTGTAGTTGTTAAATAAAAATGTCATTCATATCAGTTCATGCATCACCTAATTTCATCGTAACATATAGGCCTGGCCTACAGAAAAGAACATTTATGTTTAATCTATCTAATAGTGTGTTGGTCATACTATACAATGATTTATAGCTTGTCTTTGTTGAATAATACAGAACATAAAGTGCTTTAAAAAATAATTGCATATTAAATCGCAATTAGATTATTTAACAAAATCGTTCAGCCCTACAATACATCCACAACATGCTGCTGTGAGCATGTAGGAAATACTTCTACTGCAAATATAACATACATGAAATAACCCCCCACAAAGCAGGAGACACGGGACACAATAAAATACAAGCCAATATATGCATGCCACTGAATATAAGGATACACAAGACATTAACCGGCTTAACGCTAATGGCCTGTGACTATGTGAGCCTGAGCTACCACGCCTGAACGGCTTAACAATAGTGGGCTATGGCTATGTGAGCCTTGGCTACCACGCCGACTGGCTTAACAATAGTGGCCTATGACTATGTGAGCCTGGGCTACCACGCCGAATGGCTTAACAATAGTGGCCTATGACTATGTGAGCCTGAGCTACCACTTTAACACTAGTGGCCTATGACTATGTGAGCCTTGGCTACCACGCCGACCATTTGATAACTGCTGTTACTTTCTCCACTTCATCAGTACCAGTGGCAGAGTAATAGCTGGTTAATTCATGTCTGTGCAATGAGATGGACAAAGTTAGCCGATGAATGCCATTTACTCTCTGGTGTAGATAAAAGTTATCTGGGTTACAGTGCACGAAAACTCCTGGGTGGACTGAACTTGAATGAAATTAAATAAAAGCAGAATATAAACATTCTTTCTCCGTTTCCTGAACTACACAGCACAGCTAGAGCATACGTCACAACGGGCACATTTCTCCGAACTACACTACCCATAATGCATTTCATTCAGGATTACATCAACCATAGATAGTGATCTTAAGCGATAACTCTTAACTCTAAAATCCCTTCTTTCCGCAACACTGTCATTGATATGACTGCGATAAGTGCGTGTCGCACGAGCACATTTCTCCGAACTACACTACCCATAATGCATTTCACTCGGAACTAACTGTTACAGCCATAGATAGTGATCTTCAGCGTCTCCCGCAACACTGTCATTGATATGACTGCGTTAAGCGCGTGCTTCTGACGCTGCATGCAGCTGAAATCAACCACACACTCATCACGATGAAAACATTAACCTTAGAATAACGAACATGAACACTGGGATAATCGCCGATGTATATGGTGAACCCTGTTGAAATGCATACACAAGAATGCTTATTTCATTTAACCTGTTTCATGTCCGTTACTATCGGTGTGTCCTTTTAAGAGCGATTACATATGCTCTTAACTGCGTTTTGCTCATTCCAGAACTGTGTGTGTGTGTATATATATA
>NW_015554076.1:264083-264887 GCF_001515605.1 Sinocyclocheilus anshuiensis | reverse complement strand
TATATATATATATACACGTTTTACAAGAAAATACTATTTCAGTCTTTCCATGTGTTGCTTGCCATTTCTAATTAATTGTTACATTTATTAGCAGTTTGTAAATGAAAATTATTTCTTTATGCATTATTTTTCGATGTATTTAAAATAATTTTTTTATAAATTCATCTGAAAAATCTGTGTTTTTACCTAGTCCTAATGATCTGAGAATAGCTTCATTAAATGCCATTAGTATTCAATAATTTTATTTCAGAAACCATCATTGTAGTATTTGTTCTGCATTCTGCTATGAGAGACTATGACCTTTGAGTTCTCACAGCAGATCTTGATCCGCGGCACTCCTCTGCTAACAGGTTTAGCGCCGCTGGCGTTGTCATCTCGACATGCAGCGGTTATTGTGCGCTAAAGCGCCGCTAAAGTCCCCGTGTACGGGTCCCATCAGCTGCACAAACGCCCACTGTTCTCTGTAATGTCATTTAGCCGCGACTCTATCACACATAATTAGCATTTAGACAATAGCAGACACTTGGCATTTAATTACGGCTGGCCTTTGAGCGTAGCATGAACACCATGAGCTTTACTTCAAACCAGCAGCAGAAGAAGAATTTTCAGAGCAGAACACATCCGATGGGATGAGATACGATTGATGAAGCACTGCGCGGCCAGAGATCGAGTAAAGGTCACGCTACACAGCGGCCGCGGGATTACATGATATCATGACACGACTGGTACATCCACTGATCACGCGTAAGTGTGTGTGTGTGTGTGTGTGAGTGTGAGTCTTTGTGTGTGCGTCTTTGTGTGTGT
>NW_015554076.1:253779-263975 GCF_001515605.1 Sinocyclocheilus anshuiensis | reverse complement strand
TCTGTGTGTGTGTGTGTGTGTGTGTGTGTGTGTGTGTGTGTGTGTGTGTGTGTATTTTAGCTTTTTGCTCAGACTTTGCTCTTTCACAACTGTTTCTAGACACGTATGTTTCATTTAAGTATTAACTACAATAAGACTGTACAGTAAATACAGTAAGACCGTGTGAAAAAGTGTGAAAATAGAAATGTGCACTTGTAGTGTCCTTAAAAACTTAAAAGTATTTTTTTTTAAACTGTACATAGTATATAATATATTATTAAGGAAATAAAAGGCCACTTAAGTGACTTAAATAGAGACACTTTCATGGCTGTTTCTAAACACAATTAAGTGCACTTTTAAAGTGACCTTTGTAATAATGTCAAATTAAAAGTTTTACTTTAAAGTTAATTTTAAATCATTATGTTTTAATAATATTTTGTGGTGTTTTAAAGAAGTACACTTATTTTGATGTGCTGACTAACATACTAACGCACATGAAAATAACTTAATTATCATTTTAACGGTAGTGTGTTATTCAATATTACATTTAAAGTTAATATATTTTAGATAAACTGAATCGCAGCATCATCATTACTAATATATTTAAATACATGACACACACGTTTCAACAGAAACGACATTAAAATATATTTTAGTTTATCATAAATACTCGACAGTACATTCAGCAGTACTTTAACCACATTTCAGAGACAATAGAACTATGAAATTACATATAAAGATGTGCTCAAGTCCTACTTAAATGGGTTAAAAACACTCTAAAGTTCAGCTAATTGCTTTTCATATAAGTCAAACTATAATACATTTTAATTTAATTGCAATTACAATCTGATTAAGTGTCTTAAAATATTACATTCAGTTCACACTTAAGTGTGTTCTTTTAAAGTTCATTAGTTCATGCTCAAGGGTATTTTTTCACAAGGATAGAGCAGGAAAATGAATGTAGATCAGAGCTCAGATCATTCGATGAGAAATGGTTTATGCGTCTCTCAGTCACTGTTAATTGGTCAGTCAGATGCTGGCGGCCATACGGTGACCTCTGACCTTTGGATGCTGTTCTCTTTTACACAGACATTGTCAGATGTTTTCTCACTGTGGAAGAAACAAGACACTGTGTGTGTGTGTGTGTGTGTGTGTGTGTGTGTGTGTGTGTGTGTGTGTGTGTCTGTGTGTGTGTTTGTGTGTGTGATTTGTGTTCCAGTAGTCAGTGTGTTTCTAATGTCCTCCATGTGAAACATTTCTGTTAAAGACATTTTAATAGATGGCATTGCGTCGTTTCAAACTTATTCTGGACTGTTTGTGGTTATTACAGATGTTTAATATATCTGTAAGTGTTTCGTTCTGAGGTCAGAGCAACACCAGAATCATTGTTCTGATTCATTTGAATCACATGACAGATGCACAGATGCCTGGATGGACAGTTTAACAGCTTAATTTTGCTTGTGTTCAGTTGTAGAAATATCAACCTTAGCATGGAAAAAAAGGAAATAAAAGCTACAATGCATAACAAATGATAATCTATTATTAAAATGCGTGTATTTGCTAACAGAACGAGATGTTAGAAAGACAGAGCTGTAATGTTTACCCCAGTCTCAGTATGAACACACTCAAAGCCTGCAGCTGATATTGATTATTTGCATAAATGTTAATGAGGAACACAAGCGGCAGAACGGCGTGAAGAATGACCCCGAGCTTCATAAGAGACGTTCACTAAAGACTTTCCCTCATGCTTTGGCGTGTGAATGAATTGATGTGATTTTCAGTCGAGTCCATCTCACTCTCTGGATCAATGTCAGACAGATGAGTAACAAGAGGAGAAAAAAGCACGGCCATTTTCTCGTTTATTTACAAATCGCCTGCCAACGTGGGCGACATGCGGTATTACTTATCTGTCAGATTTCTAGAGAGAGCGTTTGCTCCGCGTGCAAGTGTGATGGAAATTCACATTCAACAAAGAACCGGCTCATCGAGAGCAGATACAAAACACACATAATGGATGTGTCTGTCTCTCCGTCTGTCTCGCTCTCCCAACAAAAGCTGCGGATGAAAGCGGCGCCGAACACGAGACGGGAGCAGCTGATATCTGAACTATTAATTAATCACACAAATATTACACAGACTGGCATCTCGCGTTGCTGAATGCGTGCGTTTGTAGTCGAAATGAGCTCATAAAGGCCTGGCCCGAGCCAGCGATGCTATCGTGAACGGAAATAGCAAGCGTGGCTGTGCGTGTGACAGCGGTCAGCGGGCGACGAGAGCGAGCCAACTCTGACTTCCGCGTGTGAGCAGAAGTCCGGCCTGCGTCGCCTGTGTTTGTACCATAGTAATGGAGAGGTTTCACTGCTGAATGCTCTGTGAAGACATGCTTCTGCAAACTGTGCTTTTAAATGAGTGTGCTTCACTTGAATTGAATCTGATCACAAACAATAAAAGACATCATCTGATTGTTAAAGAGATGTGTTTAGCGAGTAAGCTCATTTGAATGGGGAGTTTGTGTGTGTGTGTGTGTGTGTGTGTGTGTGTGTGTGTGTGTGTTTAATGTAGTGCTCAGCACTTATTGATTGCCAAGACAAAAGCTTATTAAGGCAAAACACTACAAATGAACAGGGTAAAACAATTGTAACTAATAGATTTCAGCATACTTCCCTAGTTGATTTAATCACAGTACATTAAAATGTTTTCTGAAACTGTACATTTAAATATGCAAATTATGCTTATATGCACCAATTTGCGTAAACTTTTCTGAACATTGGATAAAGTCAGGTTCAATATTCTTGTTTGATTTTGCTGACATATTAAAGGTTTTTACATTGTATTTCTCTTTTCATCGCTCCATAAATCAGAAAATACTGGAAAAATACACATTTACTCCATGTTTTTAGGATTAAATTCAATTCAACTCAAGTTTATTTGTATAGCGCTTTTCACGATACAAATCGTTGCAAAGCAACTTTACAACAAATTAAGTTTCTACAATATATTTAGTGGTAGCTTATCAGTGGTGACTGTCAGTTAATGTACATAGTAAAAACCTTCAGAATATAGACAGGAATAAAGCTCTAAGTTTTGGTGTGTGTAAGTGCTGCTGAACTGGAGAAAAAAACTCTTTAAAGAAATGGATTGGAATTGCAATCTACAGATGCCAATAGATAAAGTGCAATAAAATAATCACTTCAATGTTTTGTTTTCTTTCCACTAGTCTGAAATAAGACATTTAATGGAGCAAAATAGACCTCAAAACTTACCAGTGCATAAAAAACAATGGTTTTGCCCGTTGCTTTAAATTCCAAAATAGTGTGCTCATGAATATTTGACTTCTCTTTTCTGTGTTCTGATGGATTGATTGCTCTGGTGTGTGTGTCTCTCTCTGCAGGTTGTGAGAGCGTTGCAGGAGCGTTGTGAGCTGGCACACTCCGCGGGTGAGTCGTAACATCATGCCTGTGCCAAGCGTCTGTGTAGCGTTACCCTCCATCCGACACTGTCTCCTGCTGCTCACCGCCTCGGTCCTGCTCTCCAGCGCCGAGTGTAAGTCTCACCTCTCATCTGCTGCCCTCTGCTCGTCTGTACTGTTTACTACTGGGTCGGGTCAGATGTGCTGTGTGTTTGATAGTTTGAGCCGAACACAGCTGATCGGGACGCCGAATCTCCTGGTGTCCTGATGTCTCTGTTCCTGTCAAACCTCAAAGTTTTACAGTGAAGCTGCAAACGTAGAAATGGAAAAGATACTGAAAATCCCAAACCAAAACTAAACAAGATGTGCGATACAGGACTAACACAAGCACACGCCGCAGAACAGCTGCAGCTCCACACACACACATACACGCCATGAACCATGTCTGAAAAAGATTTCAAATAAAGAATACATTAGAAGACTCGTCAATAGCTATTTATGTTTATTATTATTTACCCATTTCATGAGAGGGGAGACGTGATGATACTCAGACCAACAACTTAACCCTGCCTCAAGCGTGATGTTTAACAAACACAAACTAATAGAACTAGCTCAGGTCACCTATGTGAAAAAGAAGTGCACTTGAGCATACTTTTAAAAAGAGTACGGATATAAAAAATAAAATAAAAGAATATACTTAAGTGTGAATGTAATGTTTTTAAATTGCATGTTAATAGCAATTAAAGGAACACGTTCTATAGATTGAATTTATATGAAATGCAATTAGCTGAACTTTAGAGTGTTTTTGACCCAGTACATCTTTGTATAGATAATTTCATAATTACTTACATTGTCTTTGAAGTACTGCTGAATTTATGATCAACTAAAATAATGACATTTATATTAAAACTCGTATACCACATGTTTAACAATATTTGTATAATGATGATGTAATTTAGTGCATTTAAAATCTATTAACTTTAAATGTAATATTGAATAACACACTAGAGTTAAAATGATAATTAAGTTCTTTACATGTGCTTTAGTATGTTAGTCAACGCATCAAAATAAATGTACTTCTTTAAAATGCCATAAAAGATTATTAAAACATAATGACTTAAAATTAACTTTAAAGTAAATCTTTTAATTTGACATTATTGCAAAGTTCACTTTTTAAAAGTGTACTTAAGTGTGTTTAGAAACATAGTGATGGAAGTGTCTATCTTTAAGTCACTTAAGTGGCCTTTTATTGCATTAATATTATATGATCTACAAGTACAGTTTTTAAATATTCTTTTAAGGTTTGTAGTACACTACAAGCGCACATTCAGGACAGTTAAGTGCAGAGAGGATGTTAAACGCAATCAAACACGTGACGTGTCACATGATCAGTCACGTGGCGTGTTGTTTGTTTTTCGTCATTGTTCTGCTGTGGTGATTTTGAGGTTTCATTTATTTGGTGTGTTATGAAGATGATTGTTAGATCAATATTTGCATATGGCTGCCAGGCAGGTTGTTATTTGCATTTTGTGCAGGCTCTATCAAATCTACATGCGACTAGTTTGCATGAATGGTAATTTAATTGAAATGGCGAGCCTTTCATCAGCGTTTAGCGTGTGATATCCGTGAGTTTATATGTGTTCAGGATCTGTATGTGGTCACATGATGGTGATGGTGTTTAATTTTAGCACTCTGTAAGTTTTGCTGTGGTAGTAGAATATTGTCAGCTCGTTTGCAGCTTCAGGCTTTAATTAGTGCTGCGCTGTTCCGGAGCGGATGGGAAAATGACAGGAATAATCAGGAACCATCATAGAGAGAGAGAAAGAGAGAGACTCTAGAGCTTCCCAAACCTACGGATCGACCCACGGAGATGATGGGAAAAAGAGCCGCCCAATATGGAGGATAAAGTTCAATCAAATTAAATGTTCTGTTTCACCCAAAAATGCTGTGCTAAATTCAGGATCACGCTGCTGCACGTTTAAAGCAATCTGAAGCGTTCGAGGTTCCTATTCAGTGAGTGTAGGCGTCAGCTGAGGGTGTGAGTCTGTCTGCTGTACAATTACAGTCAAACACATGTGAGAATAACAAAAACACAAACATATCTGTCTGTGTCTGAGAGACACTTTCATAAACGGCACCATTTTGAGATCATTTCAGTCTGATCAACCACAGCTAAAAAGTCTGAAATTACCAAAATTATCCAGCAACAATTGATCATACATCATTAAACTACCAATTACCGATTTCCTAGTTCATATTTCACTCATTGTCGTTCTTCAGTAAGTAAAAACGGTCCAAAAAGATGTCAGCTGTTTACATCTATTGTTGTACGCAAATCAGAAAGAGGTTTCAGTGCTGTTCTCTCTTTCTGACGTCAAGCAGGATTTCATATCGTAGCCTGTGAAAGTGAGGACAGGCGTCTCTGCAAGCACTCTTGAGGATGAGTGTATGCACTTTTTTATAGCTTTTTATAACAACATGGAATTGAAAAAAAGACATTGTCAGGTTCAGATGACTTTTATGGAGGATGTCTTGACATTTCAGGCTGAAGTAGAAGACGCTGAAGTCAAGTTCATGTGAATCGATTCTAAAATAAAAAGCTAAAATGACCCTGGATTCCATGTAAACCTTGGACTAGCATAAATGTTCAAGTATTGTTTTTTGTTGTGGTTATGAACAAACCACACAACACAACCACACATTTTTTGTTGTTGTTGCAGTAATTATTAAATATCATCTGAGCTAAAATCTAGTCAGCAGAACGACCTTCAGTGTGCCATCAGAAACATAATGATTCACTTCAGGATCAAAATAAACACTGATTATGGTCTAAAAAAAACAAACATTTATTTTAAATCTTCATATCTGTGATAGGTTTAGTTGCCAACTGGTCTAAATGTGTATATTGTACAATATATAGTTTATTTTGAAGTTTAATTCTTAAATATGTCTTAATTATAATTAAATAAGAATATTAAAGAAACAATATTAAATAAATAATAATAACAATAGTCATTTTCACGACCCCAATTTCTGCTTTTTCTCTTTCTTTAAAACTTTAGATGCAATCTTTTTGTTCACAGTCACGCTAATGATCTTTAAAAGCTTGTGTCTGAATGACTGACTGTTTTCTGATTGTAGTGAGATATAAAAATACTTGTAAGTGGAAAAGTGGAAACAGCTCTTTAGGAAATAGACGGCTGGCATTATAGAGAGCGAGAGAGACAGACGGACAGACAGTCAGAGGGCAGTGTTCGCACTCGCACTCGTGTTTGTCATGCCCACGAGCTTTGCACAGCGGCAGCTGTTTAGCGTCTGCTGTTTCACACACACACACACACACACACACACACACATTGAATCCTTCTTAAAGTGTGAGTGTGTTCAGTGCGGCCGTCACATTGATGACTTTGCAGTTAATGAAATTGAACGGCTTTTGTCCCATTGCATTATGGGATTGTTCCACACACACACACAGAAGAGCAGAAGCAGTTTTTCCTCATCGACACGGCTCTTTTTACCGCCTATGTCAGACGTGAAGTAAGACGGCATTGGACAATTCTCAAGGGGGCGTCACCCAAATCTAGTAATTATCACCTGCATGCAAATGAATTGTCCACTCTGCATGCTAGATTATGAATATTCATGATGCATATGAGTGCAGCTAATTAGTGTAGAACAGAGAGTGCAAATCAACAACACTTGTAAGAACACACACACATCACTCGTTGCATATTGGCTTAATACTGTATTTTAAATATTTGCATAGAAAGAATAAGTGCGATATTTTGCATGTAAATGAGCTGAAATGAAAGTAGAAAGTATAAAATTCCTGTCATTTATTCGCCCTTCTGAACCTTTCTTTCTTCTGTGGAACAAAAGGAAATATTATAAATAATGTACCAGTCACTCTTTTCCTTTTACTTGCAATGGATTTGAACTGAAAGTCTTAAAAAAAAATAGACCCGAAAGCACCATTGCTCCATCAATCATCATTCCCTCATAAACTCCCAAATACAGTGGAAATACAGATTTTCAGTAAATGACAGATCAAATTTCTACCCTTTCCTCATGCTGTTTTAGAATGGATTATGGAATGCAGTCTTATGAAGTCATATGGAACACTGTTATAATAGATTTAAATTATTTGTATCCAGTTCCCATTCACTGAATGGAAAAGAGTGGCCGGTACATTCTTCAGAACTCAAATCTCAATTTGAGTTCCACTGAAGAAAGTCAGTCATACATGTTTCTAAAGACGCGAGGGAAAGAAAATTGTGTTTTTGGGTGAACTAAATCTTTATCAGACACTCTTCGTTTAGCGGTGCTATTTTAAGGGACTCGTACATTCCACAAACAACAAACCTCTCGCCAAAAATAAATAAATAAATGAAATAATAAAATAAAATAAAACACGGGATCAATAAGCCAACGAGTGCGGCTCCTTCTTCTTCACAGAATGAGAGCAACTGCAATTTCACACTTCCTGAACTGCCGCCGCTCATTATGGGATTTAATTGGCTGAACTATTCTCTAAACAGACAGGATAAGGCTCATCCGTTAGAGAAACGGGGGAGAGAAAGACAGGGAGAGGGAGAGAGACAGCGAGTGTGTCAGCATGATAAATGGCATAAATCTAACTATGAAGACTGTAGGCTAAGAAAAAACGACAGAGCGAGAGAGAAAGAGAAAATGAGGGTAAGAATGAAATGGAAGCCAATTTTTCGTCTCCTCTCTTTGTGCCCAGTCTTTGTTTGTTGTTGTTGTTCTTCCGTCCCCAACAATGGAGAGACAAACAGCACTTGATCTGAAGGGAGGGCCTGTACTATGAGGAAGTGTGAAATTGAATGTTCCATTCAGAGGTGTTCATGCCTATGCCTTATTTCCTCTACAGGCTACCTGGAAAAAAAGCCTAAAGAACTTCGGTTATCATTTCACAAAGGCAATGTTCTTCAGTTGTTAAAACACCTTTCTTTCCTTTATTAGGATAACAGATCAAAATAATTGACAGTATAATAACACCATCAACTGCTACATCAACAACAAGCCAGGTGCCTCTGGTTTAATTTGAGTTATACTTGGCAAACCTTGTGCAGGCTTAGAGCTTCTGATGCAGTGTGAAGATTCTTGGGAGTGAAGTGCCCATCAGTTGAACCCAACAAATTATTTTATTTCAAAGGGTCCTTTGAAGTAGTTATTTTTATTTTACACTTCTGTTGGGAATGTTTTTTTCTTTTCAAAGTGCCCTGGGAAGGTATCATCCATGCCATTTGGAACACACTGACTTCAGCCTCACACAATCGTTTGTCTGTGTGTGTTTATTTCTGGCAAATTCTTTAATTTAACACACAACGCTGGGCACTTAACGAGGAGAAGACCTTTTCATGTCAGATGGGCTCTTATCATCGGCCTATCCCAGCATCCTTTAGCAGGTCACATGGTCAGTTCCAGTAAGGTATCTGGAACAAAAGATGATGCATTTCTTTCTCTCTCAGAGAGCAGGAATGAATAGAAATGAGAAAAGATAAATCAATAATTAATCATGTCTATTTCTAAAGCATCTATTCAGAGTTATCTGCATCCCGACCAAAGCACATTTTCCATTTCATGCAAAAGGAGTTCACTGCTGTCTGTTTTTAAAGGTGCCATTTTTACAACCAATTCGTCTTCTTAGGAGGATCCTGCCGTCTGTCACTGAGTCACATCAAATTACTACGGGGTACCTCAGGGTTTGGTTCTTGGCCCCCTTCTGTTCTCCATTTACACAACCTCACTGGCCACAATCATAAAGGTGCACTGCTTGTCCTATTCATGCTGTGCTACGACACCTGTTATTTCAGCCTTACGACCCCACAATGCCAGCTTATATATCTAACATCATCTCAGTCTGGAAGAAGGATCACTGCCTTCCGCTTAACCTTGTGAAGACAGAATTCCTTGTGTTTCCAGTCAGCCGCAATGTCACCATACAGCTAGGCTAAACAGCTAATCTTCCTTGGCCACATCTCAATGACAGTCCAGTCATGCAGTGTCATGCTCTATAATATCAAAGCCAATACTACTGCAGTGCTCTGTTGCTGCAATTAAGCCTCTACATACAGTATGATCCAGAACATGATGGTGCATCCAGTCTTCAACCAACCCAAGTTGCCAAACGTCACTCAACTCTTGATCTCACTCCACTGGCTAACTGAAGCAGCCCACAATAAATTTGAGGCCCTGACAGTGGCATTGAGAACCCTGGATCAGCACCTTCTACTTCACAGATCTGTACTATCCTCTGTAGTAAGTGAGCGAGAGACGCCTGGTGCTAACTACTGTCGCTGGGTTTATATGCACACTCGTTCAAATTGTACTGTAGCGGATTTAAATGGATCTGTTTGTAGAACAAAAACTAAGCCCTAATGAGGTCTAATGATCAAAGGTGTTGCATTGCTCGTGAATGTAAGCATTTGCTGACCAATGAGAGTTTCAGACAAATGGGTTTAGCTGTTTCCAGAAATCCACTTCACAGTCATTTTCCCTTGATTTCTAACTCACCTGGCTCTTTGCACACCCCAAACTATCTGCCAAATGCTCCATCTGAACTTCCTGTAAAATAATATACAGTACCAAGTAACTTACTATTGACTTATTAAAGGACAGTTCTCCTGGAGTAGCCAGGGGTGATAGTTCAAGATTAAATCTAAAAACCAGAAATCTTCCATTTACCAGCCTTGAGCTTTAGACAGAAAACGTCTCAGGTTACTTATGTAACCATGGTTCCCTGAGTAGGGAACGAGACACTGCGTCCTCTAGGGGTCGCTAT
>NW_015554076.1:251237-253484 GCF_001515605.1 Sinocyclocheilus anshuiensis | reverse complement strand
TCATGGCTGTCGCCGGCCAACAAGTTGGTGTTTTTTTCAATGTATGCTTCAGACACGGGTCACGACGAGGCGTTCCCCATAGCGACCCCTAGAGGACGCAGTTCGAAGTTCCCATGAAAGGGAACCAACAAGAGGTGAAAGGGTGCGTGTTTTTCTACAGGAGAATTGCACTTTGTTCCCATCATAATATGTACACATTGTCCTTGATCCCGTGGTCAGCTGTTGAGGTAAATATTAGCGAGGAGAAAGCTAGTTTACTCTTGTGGGATAACCATGAACCATCACACACACTCAAGGCCAGATCCTCAAGCTAAACACACACACACACACACACACCATCACAGAATTAAATATGAGGTTGTTCTGATTTTGTCAGAGGTGTTGATGACACCTGTACACGAAAGATAGACAAACGGTTGGAGTCTCACAGGAATCTGCTCTGACCCATATCTGTGTAATCGGCCTGAACGTTTTCAAAATGGTGTTTTTGTTCGTGAACACCAAGAAGTAAATATGGGAGCACAAATGTCAAGCTGTAAACGTGGCCGGAGGCGTTCGTCAAATCTCGACATGAGCCGAGACCTGCGTGGGCTGTGAAGTGACATTCGCTGTTGCCTGGGGAACCAGGTGATGTCCGTGACCCGCCGCGTTAATCAGAGTCCAGAATCCTTCTGTAAGAGGATCAGCTGTTTTATCAGGCGAAGAGGCCGTCGTGCGCCTCCTCATGGCCGAGCTGGTCAGGTGCGTCAGCGAGAATCCGGAGATAACGGATGTTGGCGTAGTCGCCCCATGTATCAAATTGCACGAGTAGATGATGTCGTTCTTATCGAAGGTCGTCATCTGGCGTTAAAACGCTGGCGCTCAGAGGAAAGATCATCACTCAGGTCCCGTGAGCTGTCGCTCTCCAGAGATTCTCATTAGCTGATCGTTAGCCATATGGAGCTCTCGCTCACACACACATACACACACACACACACACACACACACACACACACACACACACACACACCAGATGAGCTTCTGTAGATGTCAGTCTCATACGCTACCATCTCAATGTTAAACACAAACACACCAGCAGCACCAAAACATGGACTTTTGGTAACTGTGGAGAAATACATTCACTCATTGGCACAACTGGCTGAACGGCACTTGAAAACTTCTCCTAGTGTCTTTCATTTGAAAACAGTGTTGTGTATGTGCTTGTGTCAGACGGACGGCTGTGTGTGCCTCTGTCAGGTGTGTGTGGGCCGGTCACCTCTGGCAGAGCAGATTTTATGTTGTTGTGGCCGTTATAAAGTCGCTGTGCTGTGAAAATGATTTGAAACATTCTCATAGACCACCATTAAATTAATGCTGTGTGAAAGGTCACGCTGCTCTCAAACAAGACTGTATGTGTGCTATAAGCCAGTCCTGTAGTCTTTAGGAGCAACTGGAATATACAGCGATGGCAAAAAAGTAGTCAAACAATTACATCTTACTAAAAAAATTACTGAATGCCACTGCATTAAATATCCACATATCAAAGCACGTGGCATTTATTTGAGGCCTTTCCCATTATTATTATTGTTGTTATTTTAAAAATTAGAAACACTTTTTGTGTGTACAAAATCACATAAATCAGAGCTTTAAATGTCCTTATAATTGCCAAATATTGCAAACCAATGGAGATCAGCGGTCACACACTCAGACGCACCTGAGCGTGAGGTGAGAGACACCTGCGCCGGTCCTGATACTCCCGTGTTACTCAAGCATGTTTAACACGTTTGGGTAAACACTTGATCAAATATGCTTATGCGAATGTCATGAAAAGCGTTATTTATAAAAGCACTAGCGTGTGTGTGTGCGGTGAAGTCGTGTTGTCTATTTTAAACTGCTATTATGCAGGTAAAGTGTCCCCACAAACCCTGAATCTCAACCAGGGGTGCGTTTCCCAAAAGCAACTATGGTCGCAAGTTCCGTCGTTACCAATAGAGTTTAATGGAACGAACCACCATAGTTAGCTAACGATGCTTTTGGGAAACGCACCCCAGATCAGAAACAGACAACACATTTACATTATTATTATTATTATTATTATTATTATTATTATTATTATTATTATTATTATTATTATTATTATTATTATTATTATTATTATTATTATTATTATTATTATTATTATTATTATTATTATTATTATTATTATTATTATTATTATTATTATTATTATTATTATTATTATTATTATTATTATTATTATTATTATTA
>NW_015554076.1:238836-249240 GCF_001515605.1 Sinocyclocheilus anshuiensis | reverse complement strand
GTGCGTGAACACCAAGAAGTAAATATGGGAGCACAAATGTCAAGCTGTAAACGTGGCCGGAGGCGTTCGTCAAATCTCGACATGAGCCGAGACCTGCGTGGGCTGTGAAGTGACATTCGCTGTTGCCTGGGGAACCAGGTGATGTCCGTGACCCGCCGCGTTAATCAGAGTCCAGAATCCTTCTGTAAGAGGATCAGCTGTTTTATCAGGCGAAGAGGCCGTCGTGCGCCTCCTCATGGCCGAGCTGGTCAGGTGCGTCAGCGAGAATCCGGAGATAACGGATGTTGGCGTAGTCGCCCCATGTATCAAATTGCACGAGTAGATGATGTCGTTCTTATCGAAGGTCGTCATCTGGCGTTAAAACGCTGGCGCTCAGAGGAAAGATCATCACTCAGGTCCCGTGAGCTGTCGCTCTCCAGAGATTCTCATTAGCTGATCGTTAGCCATATGGAGCTCTCGCTCACACACACATACACACACACACACACACACACACACACACACACACACACACACACACACACACACACACACACACACACACACACACACACACACACACACACACACACACACACACACACACACACACACACACACACACACACACACACACACACACCAGATGAGCTTCTGTAGATGTCAGTCTCATACGCTACCATCTCAATGTTAAACACAAACACACCAGCAGCACCAAAACATGGACTTTTGGTAACTGTGGAGAAATACATTCACTCATTGGCACAACTGGCTGAACGGCACTTGAAAACTTCTCCTAGTGTCTTTCATTTGAAAACAGTGTTGTGTATGTGCTTGTGTCAGACGGACGGCTGTGTGTGCCTCTGTCAGGTGTGTGTGGGCCGGTCACCTCTGGCAGAGCAGATTTTATGTTGTTGTGGCCGTTATAAAGTCGCTGTGCTGTGAAAATGATTTGAAACATTCTCATAGACCACCATTAAATTAATGCTGTGTGAAAGGTCACGCTGCTCTCAAACAAGACTGTATGTGTGCTATAAGCCAGTCCTGTAGTCTTTAGGAGCAACTGGAATATACAGCGATGGCAAAAAAGTAGTCAAACAATTACATCTTACTAAAAAAATTACTGAATGCCACTGCATTAAATATCCACATATCAAAGCACGTGGCATTTATTTGAGGCCTTTCCCATTATTATTATTGTTGTTATTTTAAAAATTAGAAATGTGTACAAAGTGTACAAAATCACATAAATCAGAGCTTTAAATGTCCTTATAATTGCCAAATATTGCAAAATCAGCGGTCTCAGCGGTCACACACTCAGACGCACCTGAGCGTGAGGTGAGAGACACCTGCGCCGGTCCTGATACTCCCGTGTTACTCAAGCATGTTTAACACGTTTGGGTAAACACTTGATCAAATATGCTTATGCGAATGTCATGAAAAGCGTTATTTATAAAAGCACTAGCGTGTGTGTGTGCGGTGAAGTCGTGTTGTCTATTTTAAACTGCTATTATGCAGGTAAAGTGTCCCCACAAACCCTGAATCTCAACCAGGGGTGCGTTTCCCAAAAGCAACTATGGTCGCAAGTTCCGTCGTTACCAATAGAGTTTAATGGAACGAACCACCATAGTTAGCTAACGATGCTTTTGGGAAACGCACCCCAGATCAGAAACAGACAACACATTTACATTATTATTATTATTATTATTATTATTATTATTATTAGATTTTGCATACTTTATTTTATTTTATTTTATTTTATTTATTTTCAACCTTGTTACTGAACAAATCCAGTTTTTTTTTTGTTGTTGTTTTTTTTTTTCAATACAATAACACTAACTTTGACAGTGTTGAATGATTGAGCTTGATGAATGAAGTCAACTTGTGTAAAATTGAGTTAAATTACGTGATGTTATTTACTTCTTCTCACAAACAGACATCTGATGTTTAAAACTGCAGCTTCATGCAATGATAATATGATGTTAGATACCTAATGATTCTCACAAGCAAAGACAGGAGGTTTGCATTTGTGATTTTGGGAGGTTAACAACGTCTTTAAAGCACAGTGTTTGTGAGAGACACTCGTTTGACAGACTCTAATCATGAAAGTGTCTCTGACAGACAGCGAATACAAGCCGCTCATGCAGGAGAAATCGAACGTGTCACTCGCTTCTGAAGAAGAGAAAAGACACAAATGTCTTCTGATGGACTGAGAGACTGAACTGTTTCTGTGCTCGTGAAACGCCCAGATGATCTACTGCATCTTCACAGCAGAGCTCACCGCACCACACACACTGTATCCCACAATGCAGTGCGCACAACGTCCATTTCCAGTGTGATGAATGAAGCGAAGACATGCGACTGCAGCACTCATGTCTGTGAGAGTGAATGCATTATGCATCAGAAACATTTCAAACTGTCGTATTCTGCAGTCACATGACCTGATCAAATAACCAAAATCAGAAGCACAGCTGATATCACTGTCTGTGTGTTTGTCACGCTGGAAATGGAGGTGCTGTATAGCGGTACGGCGGCGCTGTTAATCACAATATAACTGTGCGATGTGGTTCATGCGCTGCATGTTTCAGAGTGAAGCGCAGCACTGTCTTCAGTTACACGCCAGCGTTTGAGTCACATTTGAAAACAACACGCGTCAACAACTTGTAATGAGAGTGATTTATAAACCATCAGTTATCATCATTATTTTTTTCTTAAATACTTATTTTGAATAAGACATATTGCTATAGAAAATATTTCCTTTTTTGTTTAATATTTTTATTTTAGCAATTATAATATTCTTAATATTAACCAAACATAAATAATAGTATTGTGATTTTACAGTTTTACAGTTTTACTTACTTATTTAGAAGGGAGATATTACAATAGTAACATTTCTTATTTATTTATTTAGTGAAACATTACATTAGTAATATTTGTTTAATATAATAATAATAATAATAATAATAATAATAATAATAATAATAATAATAATAATAATAATAATAATAATAATAATAATAATAATAATAATAATAATAATAATAATAATAATAATAATAATAATAATAATAATAATAATAATAATAATAATAATAATAATAATAATAATAATAATAATAATAATAATAATGTAAATGTGTTGTCTGTTTCTGATCTGGGGTGCGTTTCCCAAAAGCATCGTTAGCTAACTATGGTGGTTCGTTCCATTAAACTCTATTGGTAACGACGGAACTTGCGACCATAGTTGCTTTTGGGAAACGCACCCCTGGTTGAGATTCAGGGTTTGTGGGGACACTTTACCTGCATAATAGCAGTTTAAAATAGACAACACGACTTCTCCTGCGCCGGTCCTGATACTCCCGTGTTACTCAAGCATGTTTAACACGTTTGGGTAAACACTTGATCAAATATGCTTATGCGAATGTCATGAAAAGCGTTATTTATAAAAGCACTAGCGTGTGTGTGTGCGGTGAAGTCGTGTTGTCTATTTTAAACTGCTATTATGCAGGTAAAGTGTCCCCACAAACCCTGAATCTCAACCAGGGGTGCGTTTCCCAAAAGCAACTATGGTCGCAAGTTCCGTCGTTACCAATAGAGTTTAATGGAACGAACCACCATAGTTAGCTAACGATGCTTTTGGGAAACGCACCCCAGATCAGAAACAGACAACACATTTACATTATTATTATTATTATTATTATTATTATTATTATTATTATTATTATTATTATTATTATTATTATTATTATTATTATTATTATTATTATTATTATTATTATTATTATTATTATTATTATTATTATTATTATTATTATTATTATTATTATTATTATTATTATTATTATTATTATTATTATTATTATTATTATTATTATTATTATTATTATTATTATTATTATTATTATTAGATTTTGCATACTTTATTTTATTTTATTTTATTTTATTTATTTTCAACCTTGTTACTGAACAAATCCAGTTTTTTTTTTGTTGTTGTTTTTTTTTTTCAATACAATAACACTAACTTTGACAGTGTTGAATGATTGAGCTTGATGAATGAAGTCAACTTGTGTAAAATTGAGTTAAATTACGTGATGTTATTTACTTCTTCTCACAAACAGACATCTGATGTTTAAAACTGCAGCTTCATGCAATGATAATATGATGTTAGATACCTAATGATTCTCACAAGCAAAGACAGGAGGTTTGCATTTGTGATTTTGGGAGGTTAACAACGTCTTTAAAGCACAGTGTTTGTGAGAGACACTCGTTTGACAGACTCTAATCATGAAAGTGTCTCTGACAGACAGCGAATACAAGCCGCTCATGCAGGAGAAATCGAACGTGTCACTCGCTTCTGAAGAAGAGAAAAGACACAAATGTCTTCTGATGGACTGAGAGACTGAACTGTTTCTGTGCTCGTGAAACGCCCAGATGATCTACTGCATCTTCACAGCAGAGCTCACCGCACCACACACACTGTATCCCACAATGCAGTGCGCACAACGTCCATTTCCAGTGTGATGAATGAAGCGAAGACATGCGACTGCAGCACTCATGTCTGTGAGAGTGAATGCATTATGCATCAGAAACATTTCAAACTGTCGTATTCTGCAGTCACATGACCTGATCAAATAACCAAAATCAGAAGCACAGCTGATATCACTGTCTGTGTGTTTGTCACGCTGGAAATGGAGGTGCTGTATAGCGGTACGGCGGCGCTGTTAATCACAATATAACTGTGCGATGTGGTTCATGCGCTGCATGTTTCAGAGTGAAGCGCAGCACTGTCTTCAGTTACACGCCAGCGTTTGAGTCACATTTGAAAACAACACGCGTCAACAACTTGTAATGAGAGTGATTTATAAACCATCAGTTATCATCATTATTTTTTTCTTAAATACTTATTTTGAATAAGACATATTGCTATAGAAAATATTTCCTATTTGTTTAATATTTTTATTTTAGCAATTATAATATTCTTAATATTAACCAAACATAAATAATAGTATTGTGATTTTACAGTTTTACAGTTTTACTTACTTATTTAGAAGGGAGATATTACAATAGTAACATTTCTTATTTATTTATTTAGTGAAACATTACATTAGTAATATTTGTTTAATATAATAATAATAATAATAATAATAATATTTACAGTACAACAGTTACAGTTATTATTATTATTATTATTATACATTTTGGCCAAATTGTGCAGCCCTACAAACAAGCACGGCAAACTTTGAGATTAAATTTTTTTTTTTAATTGCAATTTAAATGGCAATCACATGTACATACTGTACATAGCAGGATACATAATTACCCATAATCCTCTCCAAGAGGAGAAAACAAACGCCTTCACATTGGGGAAAAAAATGGCCCTGTCCCAAATCACACCCTAAGCGGGATTTACTGTTGACCCCAAACGCCATTAGAGCAGATTCACTGACAGCCGCATCTTTGATGTGTTACACGAGTGTACAGATAAGTGTATGACACCCGTCCTGACAGCCGCACCAGATACGATTTTATGTATTTACATGCTGAGAAACTGCGCTTTGAAGTACAGAGAGCGAGCGCGAGAGAGGCGGTGGCCGTTGGCAGCGACGGCAGATATATTGGATGGCTCAGTGAAATCCCTCTGGTCGCGGCGGTGACACACCGCTCACAGATCCAATTATAGACAGGAACTATGGGATACGTATGTCACATCCTGTATTAACCGGCCCACCTCAAGCACGAGCAGCTCTCTAACTAGGGAGCAAGTGCTCACCGCCATGATCCGCCATACCAGGGATCTGACACTGTTCTTATTGCTAACTGAAACTATTAGAAATGGTTTCATTAAATGAAAATGAAATAAAGTATAACTGTTAGATGAAAAACTAAATCTAAATGAACATTGGCAACTAACATTACTAAAACTAAAATTAAACCTATATAGAAATATTTTAAAAACAGACTATTAAAAATGGCAAAAGCACGTAACAAAATTATTGAAATTAAAATGAAAACAAAATATTAATAGAAAATAATAATAGATAACACAACAGTATATAAATAATACTAAAATAACACTGACTCTACATGTTTAAACATCAATAACTAGTTGACTAGTCAGTTGCCGTGCTTAGTCTCAAACATTGTGACCCATCCCCAGACTTGAATGTTTGTAAAAAAAGTATCTTCTGATCACCAAAGCTGCATTTATTTGATCATAAATACAGAATAAAATGTGAAATATTATTACAATTTTAAATATCTGTTTTCTATGTGAATATCTGTTAAACTGTAATTTATTTCTGTGATGCGCAGCTGTATTTTCAGCATCATTACTCCAGTCTTCAGTGTCACATGATCTTCAGAAATCATTCTAATATGCTGATTTGCTGCTCAAGAAACATTTCTGATTATTATCAATGTTGAACACAGTTGTGCTGCACAATATTTTTGTGGAAACTGTGATACATTTTATTTTTCAGGATTCACAGATAAACAGAAAGTTCAAAAGAACAGCATTTATTTGAAATATACATCTTTTTATAAATGTCTTTACTGTAAATTTTAATGTATTTAAGTCTTACTGAATGGTAGTGTCTGTATGCACTCAAGATCCCGCCCCCAGTTTCATCTGATTGGTCGATTTGTTTTAAACAGATCCCCTGCTGTGCATTATTTGTGTTTCTTACATCAGTGAGGTGGACTTGTACATATATAGCATTTAAATCATGCATAATAATATTTCAGGACAAATATTCATTCCACTGTTTTTACCTCATTTGGATCTTGGCGAGTGTTAATTTTGGACTCTGGGATTCATTACCATCTGCTCTATTAATGACACCTAATAAACCGCGCTCAGATCATGATGTAAAACTCTTAAAATAAATGCGGTTTCTGATCTCATGGCTCTGATGTGATCCTGACGCTGCTCGTCTTCATTACTAACTAATACAAACTTCTGGGGAAAATTAAATTGTTGTTTACAGTGTTTGGCATGTTGGTAACGACAGCCATATTTGGCACAGTCGTGCTTTGTTGTGAACAAACAAAATAAATCAATAAATAAATAGTATGCATATGAACAAATATAAAATGGACTGGAAAAATAAGATAAAACACTTAAAAGCACAAAGTAAAATTGCATTAAAAAATAAAATTGGCAAGTTAATTACAAATAACAGAATTACAAGTAACTCAATTTATTTAATCAGATTACTTTTTTCCAAGTAACTAGTAAAGTAACGGATTACTTTTAAGGATACAGTGAAATATCTGCACTACTTTTTCAAATAAGTAACACAGGTTACTTTGTTTTTCCATGTATTGACTGAGAGCTCTTCTGTTCCTGTGTTGAGAGAAATCAGGAGTGAGTGCGGAGGCGTTTCCTTCAGCCGGAAGATTATTCATTTCACTTTTGGTGTGAAAGAGTCTTTACAGTTGCCAAAAATATAACTCTTGGGATTTTTGTTATTAAAAAAACAAAAAAAAACAACAAATAAGCAAGCCCAGACCTGTGACAAAAAGTAAGGCAAAAGTAAGGCAATGCATTGCTTTCTATAAAGAGTAACGAAGTAACACAATTGGTTACTTTTTTAGGGAGTAACACAATATTGTAATGCATCACTTTTAAAAGCAACTTTCCCCAACACTGTTAGTGGACTCTGAAATTCATGGGGTTATCCTCACATCTTTGCTCGGTTAATCTGATTGCGTTTCTTCTTTCATTGACTGCTGTGTTGTGTAAAACGTCTCCGTTCAGTAATCTGTCTGAATCAGTTGTGTAACCACGTCTCTTCTGCTTTCTCTCTTTCAGCGCCACCAAAGTTCTTACGAACCCCTAACGATCAGACGGGCGTTCAGGGCGGCGTCGCCTCCTTCATCTGCCAGGCTACAGGCGACCCGCAGCCCAAGATCGTGTGGAACAAGAAGGGGAAGAGAGTGAGCAACCAGCGTTTTGAGGTATTAGGTCTATTGTTCTGATGTAAAATGCTCGACAAGTGAATGCTAACAATAACCATGCCCATTAACCACACCCACTGCTTCAGCCACACCCACTCATTAGCATATCCTCCCACAACTAACATGCACGATTACTCATGGCCTGTTGCCGGATTCACAAAAATCTTTAGGGATCAAAAGTTAAGAAAGTTCATAAGTTCTTCATAAATTCTAAGATGTTCGTAATAATGTTCCTAAGTGTGGTTCTTGAAGAAAAAAAAAAAAAACTATTTGCATCGCTACTTGCTTGACTGAAGTCCAGCTCTCAGCGTCACGTTTTTATTTAGAGTTAAACATAATAATTTTAAATGAGCCTGTCTTAAGATGGATAGGTCTGTTGCATTCGTTGCAGTTGTTAATTTGCTCAGCGTAACAGTTAGTCATTAAACATCTTCCTTTTGAGGATTTAAGACAAGTTGGAGGTTATCCTATCCTTAAAAAGTATATATATATATATATATATATATATATATATATTAGAGCCCGACCGATATGGTTTTTTTGGTGGCCGATGCTGATACCGATATTAGGGAGTAAAAAAAAAAGACTGATATCATCAGTGCACTTAACAGTAAACTTCACTTCACTTATTATAAATAATTTAAATAACACAAATAGAACAAAATATAGCCTATATAACTTGAGTTAAGAAATTAAACAAGGTAACTGTGTAGGGCAAACAAGCTATTGCCAAACCAACAGGGGGAGGTTTATGCAGGAAGCACAGCTTTTCCAAATGTAAACATCTCAAATTAATAAATAATAATAATGAATAATATTTTAATTACACCATTTCAAGCATTTTATCTGCGTTATATGTTCTGTAAAAAAAAAATTCATATCGGCAGCATATTCGCCGATACTGATATATCTGCGACAGACTCATATCGGCCGATAATATCGGCAAAACAATATATCGGTCGGGCTAATATATATATATATATATATATATATATATATATACTTATTTAATTTCAGCTAGTTGCCAAAGCAAAATTTATAATCTTCATTTCATTTAACTTGATTTCTAAAAGAACTAAAACTGAAACTGAAATAAAAAAAACAATCAAAACTATAGACATATTTAGGGGAAAAATTACTATAAAACATAAGAATTAAAAAAAAATACTGAAACTTTAGCTAAAATTAAAATAAAAAAACAGACGCTACAAAAATAAAAAAATATTTAATAATAATAATAAATAGCATCTCAATGATAACAAATGACATTGTTTTAATAAATAGCAATGCTTTGTGAATCCGGCCCCTGATCTGAAATTATGATCAGAGGCTTTCGTCAAACATACGCTTTGCATTTCTGAAATGCACTTGTTTCCCAGAAGTTGTTTTTGTTCTTGTGTTGAGCGTCTCATTTGCTTCTCAGTGCATGTTCTGCGGTCTCATGTGGCTCAGTCCTGTATGTTTATTTATCTGTTTTTGGATCGCCATCACAGCCCAGCATGATGAACAAATGCATCACAGCTGAACACTGATAAGATTTTTATTAATTTCAGCGTCATCTTGCCGCACGACCATCTTCACTCTTCTGTTCGCTAACGCTTAGTGGCGGCTAATCTACGGATGCTTATCGGCTGATATGGCACCTTTTTGCGAACAGAAACAAAATCTTATCAGCATTCATCACATGCTATACACCACTAACAGCCACTAATATGCTAACCTTCGATCCGCTACACAGCGTCTTCACCTTCACCCATGCAACTCATTACTAATATCATGTTCAAACGTCCGTCTAACGCTTAGTTTCCACTCGGCTTCGTTAGCCGACTCATGCACACACAAGCGCATGTGTGTGAGCGCGTGGTCATACTCGCATTTCTTTGCGTGGAAAGTGACAGTGAAAGAAAAGCTGCAGCGTATGACCACTGATGTATTTAAGTCTGTAAAACGGAGAACACGTCCTGGTTGTTTCTGTCAGAAGTGAGTATACATCTCCCGATTGCCAGCAACTAAACCTCTCTGTGAGCGTCCTGTGTCCCGTCCGTCTGGCGTCAGTCGCTCTCGTTGAGGCTAATCGACTGTCTGATGACATTCTTTCTAATGACGTTTGTGCCTGTGACGTCACATCACCATCCTCGTTTCATGTTTCATGCGATCTGCTTTACGAGTGGGCCAGATCATGCCATCCCATTCTTAAAGCCACCAGGTTTATCGTGAAACGTCTGGTTTAATTAAACAAATTTTTTGCAATGATAACTCAAATGTGGTGATCAAACATTTATAATGATGTGACAAACATAAGCTTCTGTAGTGGAGGCAGGGTATTTAACAATTTAACAATAAACTTTATTATTTAAAATGAGTCTGACATCAGTGCACTTAACAGTAAAGTTCACTTATTATAAATAACTTAAAAAACACAAATAGAACAAAATATATATAACTTGAATTAAGAAAATAAACAAA
>NW_015554076.1:230760-231478 GCF_001515605.1 Sinocyclocheilus anshuiensis | reverse complement strand
GTCACAGCAAAGGGTCTGAATACTTAGGACCATGTGATATTTCAGTTTTTCTTTTTTAATAAAATGTCAACAATGTCAACAATTCTGTGTTTTTCTGTCAATATGGGGTGCTGTGTGTACATTAATGAGGAAACTTAAATGATTAGGGCAAGCAAGCTACTGCCAAACCAACAGGGGCAGGTTTATGCAGGAAGCACAGCTTTTCCAAATGTAAACATCTAAAATGAATAAATAATAATAATGAATAATATTTTTTTTTCACATTCTCTATTGTGTATTTTCTGGTAATCATATGAACATGCAGAACATTCATATTTAAATAAGTCTTTTTGCAGTTTAATATTCACAAACACAGTCTATATATATATATATATATATACTGTATATATACTTGTTTTTTTATTTATTCATCAAAAATAAGAGAAATTCCATGAAATTCCACGTTCTACAGTAAATTCTGTTTTTATGACTGGATTTCACGATTCTGTCCATGTTTTCTGCATCGCGGAAATCATAGAGCCCTACTAATGTAGCAAACGAATATGATAAGCTTATTGTGAGAGTAAAAGACGGGGACATTGTGTCTCTCCAACTAGGTGACAACGTAGCGTTAAATCACCATTTAACAGACTCAAGCCAGCACCGCACTGCCGTCTATTGGACTGCAGAAAGATACTAACTTTTCAATCTGCTACGTTACTGACTGTACTGACAAACT
>NW_015554076.1:229918-230677 GCF_001515605.1 Sinocyclocheilus anshuiensis | reverse complement strand
CCCAGCAGAACGCGTCAAAGCGACCGTTGAAAATCATTTGAACTTTGTGTCAGCACGTCATAAAGAGAATGAGGCATCAGTTTACTGCATCCACTGTAGACAACATCACTGATTATAATGGGTTCTATTCTACACCGGACGCGAGCGGCGCGTTGCGGTGCAATAAAATAGAATAGAAATTCTACTGTATTTTGTCGCGCCACGCGATGTGATGTGACCGATGTGATAAGCATGAGTTGTGGGCCGCAGCACGGCCGGTATAAACACCAGCATTGACTGAATGTCCGCGATGAGCTCCGGTGGCCGTAACACAGGCTTTAATGCGCCGCAGACACGTGCCGTGATGCGCAGATCAGCTCTAGTCTCTAACGTCACTGAATCTGCTGTTAAAAATGAGCCATCCATTCATCATATCATCATGCAAAACTAAGAATTAGAATCATTGTAATGTGACGATCAAACATAGGTGCGGGTGGGTGGCGGGCGGATAATTTGAAGCAGCAGACTCGGGTGAAGTTAGAGCTCATCCGCGCATCTCTACACTACACTGACCTGGGTCGCCAGTAGCAAACAATGGAGCACGCTCTGCTGGACAAACTAAGTAATTACACCATTCAGAAGCATTTAATCTGTGTTATATGTTCTGTAAAAAAAAAATTTTCATAACGGCGGCATATTCACCGATACCGATATATCGGCGACAGGCTCATATCGTCCGATAATATCGGCTAAATGATATATCGGTCGGGCTCTACTAAA
>NW_015554076.1:220185-229615 GCF_001515605.1 Sinocyclocheilus anshuiensis | reverse complement strand
TACTATTTAAACTGAGCTGGATTCAAATATATGTGTGTGTACTGTGTATATTTCTTATGTATATATAAATACACAAACATACATGTATATATTTGAAAAATATTTACACACACACACACGTGTGTTATATACTCTCTTATATACATTATATATTCATATATAATTATATTTTATTTTATATTTTATATATAAACAAAACATTTTTCTTAAATGTATACATGCATGTGTGTGTATTAGGCTAATATGTACATAATACATATGCACAGTATACACACATATATTATGTAAACAAAAACTTTTATTTTGGATGCGATTCATCGTTTGACAGCACTAATACTTAAGTATACTTAAAAGTATCATTTAGTATTCTAAATATACTTGGGCCTACACTGGTGTATAAATTTTTTTGGTACGTTTCTTGACATTTTCTTCACACACAATGGTTTATTTTACTCAACTTCAGCATAAATTGTACAAGTTTATAATAACGAGTCAGCTTTGCGGTGAAAAATCTTAAAGTGAAGAATACATAAGTGGAAACGAACCTGACAGATGAACATCTGGCTGGTTTTACGGACATTCCTTCTAAGGCGTGAGAGTATTGTATCAGACATGATTCACACTGGCTTCTATTATAAGCCATTACCAGAACTTAAACTAAACTTTATTTCAAGTTTAAAAATCTAATAAATAGGAAACTGCTAGTGTACGTAGTGAAGAAAAAAAGTAAATAATAAGCTTTAAGTATGATGTTAAGTTCTTGCAGTATAAAAACTATTCAACTAATACACTTCAAAGTCTATTTAAATAAACTCTAGAAGTATCTATAGTATACCTATAAGTTCACTTTTAGTATAGTTCACAGTATACTTGCAATACAAAATAAAACGTAAAGTTTACTTAAGTTAAAACAAAATGAACTTGAAGTATACTTCTTTTTTTGAAGGTCTATTGTGTGCACGTTCAGTACTACTTAGGACTAAATTGTACAGCTTTTTAGTAAAAGTATACTTTTATGCATACTTTAAAAGTAACAGTAGTACACAACTAGTTTACATTGTGTTGTTTTCTGTTATTTCATGTATGTATTTCAACTATACTACAAGATAACTTATAAGTGTACTTTTTAGTTTATGGAAGTACACTTTTAGGTAGTTTAGTTTTTATATTGCAAGTATAATTATATGTTGTATGCAAACATAACAGCATACTTCTAGTATATTTTAAGTACACTACTTGGTCCCTAAGTATACTCTAAGTATTCTAAGTGTATCATAACTGTACTTAAGCTAGAACCAGAGGATGTATGCCAGTGGTTTTTGACGATTTACAAAAAGAATGCCTTTATGAAAAAGGCATATCTACAAGATTAAATAATAATGACATTATCTGTTTGTAGGTTAAAAGAAGTATGCTAATAACACACTTTATTCAGTCGCAACCATCAGCCAATATATCAGACATCATCGGTCACATATCGTACAAATGTTCAGAAGAAACAGTCGTTAAAGACACGAAATGAGAACAAATCTCTTGAGTTTTCACTGGGCTTCAGGATGATAACTCCAAAATATCAGCAATTACAGATATTTTCCAAGTCGCAGCCCGGCCGCAGATCTTAACCAGACTGTTTCTGTGTCCTGTGTTCGTACTGTTGCGTCAGGTTGCGTAAATGAACATCGTGCCGCGGTGTCCGTTGTCTGTCCAGAGCTCTGTGTCAGGATGAAGTGTGTGTGAGAGCATGATTGTCTGTCGTCACCTGTGAGCAAAAAAAACTCTCGTAACATATCTTGTCTCTCGCACCTGTAGGTCATAGAGTTCGATGACGGATCGGGCTCCGTTCTGAGAATCCAGCCGCTGCGGACTCCGCGCGATGAAGCCATTTACGAATGTGTCGCCTCCAACAGTGTTGGGGAGACGAGCGCCACCACACGACTCACTGTTTTACGTGGTAGGTTTACGACCAAAAACCTGCGCTAACCTTTGCTCTCTCATTGAGGGATGTTGACAGGTATGTTGGCTGTGTCTGTATCTTTTTTCAGTGTGTGTGCTTTGGTTTCGTTCACATGTTTAAGCCGGAGTAGTTGGCAATTCAGTAAAGTACATTTTATTTCTAGAAAAGCGTCCCGCGGATGGATCATGAAAAATGGAAAAGCTCCTTCAGCTCGCACTGACCTTGGAGCTTTTTAACGGGGTGATTAATATTCTAATTAGCAGACGGGCTTTCCCGCTCGCTAGCTTCTGCATCATCAATATAACTCTAATTTTATGCTACATTTACAACATTTCTTACAAAGTGGCCTTGTTGGATGTGCCAGCGTCCGTGTGGAGAAACCGGAGTGAAAATGCTCTCCTTTCCCAGTTTTTACCATTCGCACCCAATGAAAGACTTATCTTTTAATGAAATGATGAAACGCAGCTACTAAACAAAACAGTCCTTGCCAGTTTCTATCTGGTTGGTGTGAGAAAGAATCTGCCAGACCTAAAATGGGAGAAATGCAAGAGAAGAATATGCTTTCCACCTCCAAACATTAGCATGGTTATTGGCAAAACATTTTCCCTCTGCTTTCTCCCTCCTCGCTCCTTTGTGGCCACATCTGTTGTTGGAGGGAGAGTATTGCTGTTTGCAGCTCAGGCCTGATAAAACCTGCAACACAATAGCAGTGTGGCGCTTAGAACACACACACACACACACACACACACACACTCACTCACTCACACACACACACACACCGCAGCAGAACTCAATCAGGGGGGAGGTCTGTGAATCTCTCTGGATATGTTGAGAATACAGGTCCAGCACTCAGTGCACACTGCAGTATATACTGCTGTCTGTACAGATATGATGTGAACAGCAGGGGAGACCGAGGGCGATGTTACAGGACATACAGCAGAACATGTCCTTCATAACTCTCAGACTTCCCTGCCATCTGTGGGTCTGAGAAACATACGCCAGTGTCTGCCGTTTATTACAGTATTCAGTTTATTACTTTATTAAAGATGTACAGTTGGCCCCCCCTTACTATTTAGACCAATGATATTGACCCAGATTGTGTCATAATATCAGTGATTCCAGAACTATTAATATCAGTGTTATTTTAATATTATGTATAGTATTTATTAAGTATTAAGTGTAGTATTTCATATTTTGTTATTATTTATAGTATTTATTATTTTGAATTAGCTTTTATTTTCATATTTTCAGTTTTCATTCTAATTTTAGTTTAAATTGAAATTGAAGTCTTAGTCATTTTATGTGCTTTAACATTAAGTATGTAGGTTTATTTCATTTAATTTATTTAAAAAATAATAGTTTTAGAAATTGTATTAATTTTTTTATATATATGTATATAGCTGTTAATTTAATTTAGTTAAAAGTTTTAGTACTTTTATTAGATTTGTTAAACATTTGTATATCGTTTCATTTAATAGTTAATTAATTACTAGTTTTAGTAATTTAAGTACAGCTTATATCTGTTAGTTACCAAGGCAACATTTTTAATTTTATTTTAAATTCATGTTTTTCATCTGACATTTGTATTTTATTCAGCTATTTTTTTATATACTTTGTTATATATTTTTTTTTCTCTTTTTTTAAGTTTTGGTTTTAACTAACAATAACAGTGATTAATGTTACTGAATATATTATATATCATATTATATCTGTCAGCAATAAAATGCATTTAAAACAAATGCCAATGTGTAATTAAATAGTTTTACTAAAATATATTGATTAGCTCAAGAACAGTCTTTAACTAAATACTTTGATGAAATAATTGCATATTTCAAATAATTGTTTGTTTTTTTTTTACTTCAGTGATGTTTTATTTTATAACTAGTGGCGTATGACCAATCGCGAGAGTTTCACTATCTGACATTAACTTTTACCTAACAACCTGGAGATAAAATATATATTAATTGCAATTCAAGTCATTAAAACTAAATAAATTGCTTCTTTTTATTTTCCTTCAAAATGAGATTTTTTTTTTGTAAAGATTACATGTGAAGTTATCATCGTGGGAATAAATGTGATTATTTTACCTTTATCAAATTTTATGTAAAACGTCTTAACTCGGGCTCTCCAATCCAATAATGAGTCAAGGAAGATTAAAAACGACTGGCGGCTCGTTCGTCACACTGGAATGGAAGGTCGAGTGGAGCACAAAGCGCTGTGTGATTGAGTATTGCACACAGAGAGTCTGCGGTGTCTCGTCTGAACTCACACACTACAGCAGTATATACTCTATAAATGCAGTATGAGTACGAGTCGTGTGCTGTTCTCTCCAAGCCTCACCTGGAATGACGGTCTAAATAGAAATGTTATAATTACGAACAGGAAGCCCTAAACAAATATTTATCCATTAATATAAATGAAGGAAGCGGAGTTGTAGTAATTACTGCACATTCAGCCAGTGGGCAAGCAGCATCGTTTGAGCATGAATAATGACACAAAACTAATACATATTCCGCCGTAAGATATCAGGCTGCGGCAGACTGCACGAGCATCAAAAACAAGCTTTGCATTAAAGCGTCTTTGCCTCGGTTAAGCCCCGACATACTTTTCTTCCTCTAAAAATGTGGTGTTCAATCGGCCGTGCTTGTGTTGTGTGGGGATATGGGTCATGTCTTATTCATGAATGCACCCACTGAACTGGGACCAATGCATTCGGTCCTTTCACAGACTGGCCAGGGATTTCAGGCCCATATTTGCCAACAAGGTCACGGGCACAATGCATTCTGCATCAAAGAAAACAAAAGATCTCCATGCTGGAGAAGCACAAACGTTGCTGGTGGCCGAGAAATGTTCCAGAGAAATGCATTTAACCAAATAGTTCACCTCAGTTGAGCACCCTTTCGCCATCTACTCACCATCATGCTATTTCGAACACGTGTGAGATGCTCTTTTCCATTAAAATAGCTTTTCTGTGGCCATATTCAAAACCTGATGTGCATACGCAAATATGATGTTAGAAATTATAATAAATGAGTGAAAACGTAAATGTGGGTCATTTTCGGGTCAGAAGCTCTTAAATGGAGAAGAAATGTGGACTAAAGTTATGATGCTTGTATTTTACTTTTATGGTGTGTTTTTTTTTTTGTAACAGAACACCAACAATGGGACATTAGATGCATAAATAACGACATAATTTTCTTTTCAACATTATATGATGCTGTAAAATTCATGCACGACTCTGGTAAAGACAGAGGAAATCGATGCATCAGAGCTATAAGACCAGACATGGCTTTTGCTTGCAGGATTCAGGATAAAGCAGAGGGCTCTGGAGAAGTAAAGTGCCACTAGGCATGGCGGAACTGAAAGGCCTTTAAATGACCCTGAGGGGGAACATTAGCGTCAGAATTTGGCTCCAGGGATGGAGAAACATCAGAGAGATTAACTGAATTCATTTAGTTCAATGTGCTGTGACCTGGTGTCCATTTGACGTCCACTCACACAGTCAGCCGGAGAATATCATCAGCGCTGACGTTACAGCGCCGCAGGCACCGACCCCACGATCCTGTCCTGAGAACTAGCTCATATTTCATAAGCCAATAGCATGAAGAGTAACTTGTTTCAAAAACATCAAATGTCTGTTTTACCCTTAAAATGGTGATTTTGGCCAGTCTTCACTTTCTCATCTGTGTCCAGCAATGATCCTAAATCATGCAACATTGTCAGTTTTTATATAGTCAGTTGCATTAATATTTATTCCTTGTATTAAGAACTTTATTAGTTATTAACTCATTTTAATTTCCAAAATGTATCATTTAGCAGTGCCCAGTGTTTTGCGCTGATCCCTGTTATTGCGTAATTTTATTGCATTAAAAAAGTGACACCCAAGAAATTACATCATTTCGACATGACAGGAAAACTTACTTAAATACTTATTTATGTATTTATGTATGTATGTATTTATTATTCTTTCTTTTACAATTTGTAGTGTTGACTGTATTCATCAAATTCCACCATCATTATTGTAAGAAAAATACATTTTGATTTATAGAAAAAAATATATAGTTAATTTGGTAACACTTCACGATAAGGTCCCATTAGTTAACTTACAATGAGCTATACATTTATTACAGTATTTTTAAATATTTGCTAACATTATTCAATTAACAAAAAATGTTCATTGTTATTTCATGTCAGTTGAGGTTTATTAAATAATATTAATAAAGTAATATTAACAGGTTAACACCAGGTAGCACATTTTGGTTTTAACTAACAAAGATTAATAATGCTGTAGAAGTATTTTTCAGTGTTAGTTCATGTTAACTCATTGAAGTGTTACCATCAAAGTCCAAAATCAACCCTGTAAAAAAAAAATAATAATAATATATATATATATAGCTTTATATAGGCTAAATCTGAAAACCTGTCACTACTCATTCTAGTGCGTTCAAATCACACAAAACTTTATTTATTCCACGAATTTTGGTGTCGGGTTGCAGAAAATGAAAGCAAATAAAACCATCTGTTCATGAATGTGCCGATCATTCATTGGATTCAGGACATATGGAGTTAAAGTTATGGCGCTCCGATGTTTAAAACAATTCCTGCATCTTCATTTATTTGATAAGAGCTTTCACAGACGCATCTTCTGCAGTGAGGAAGGATGAATGATGTTCTGCTCTGTTATGTCGCGGAGGGAAAGTCCAACAGCTGCTCTTCCGTTCGGATCTGTTTCCCACAGCGGAGCTAGAGGAAAAGCCTCTGCGATCGTGACAGATGACACTGATGGGAAATGCTGCATTCTCTGCCTTACCTCAGCCTCTGGGCGTCTAGACAAAGCCTGTTTTATGGTAATCCAGAAATATCCGTGCCAGAGCCGGAACGCCGGCACCTTTCTTCTGAATGTGCTTGAAAGTGCATCAATTTACTCGAATCTGACCGTCCCTCAACTTTTGCTTTGAACGAAGGCGTAATCTTCGGCACACAGTCGCGCAGGAAGTCCGCCGCGGCGTAATTTAAAATCCTGACAGAAAAAACAAAAACATTGACGGTCGTCCAGACGAATCGCTGCCTCAGCGCCCGCAGCGACTTTGAGTGAGGTGTGTTCGCGGATGTGGAAATTGCTGTGCCTGTTGTTTGGTGTTCTGACAGCTGTGTCGAGGGTAAAAGAGCCCGAAAAAAAGCTAGCAGAGCACAATGCGCTTTCCTTTACCCCTCTGCCTCGAAGGAGCCACGACCCGAGCGGCCCGCCGGCGCTTTCAGACGATTCCAAAGGGCCTTTCACCGCTGGAAACATGCTGACTTATCTCGCAACCCAGGTGAACCTTTCTTTGAGCTGGAAAATAGAAATGCAGAAAGGACCTGAGACAGCACATAAAGTCAGCGCACCTTTGTTCGAGCAAAGTTTCTCTGCGCGACCCCCTCCTGCCGCTTTAAATTAGCACCGATGCTATTCATCACAGGAATGGAACAACAGATAATGACGAGTTATTTATTCTCATAATTAAAGACAGAGCCGTTAGACGTTATTGATCTTTCCTCATGTCTAATTAATGGAGAGGAGGAGATGGTAATCGTACAGTATGAGTTTGGACGGATGGGTTTAGAAGCGCAGGACTCCGTGGAGAGCCTCAAACGCTGATGGATCGCGTGTGTGCCAGTCTGAGTGGATGCGGATATCGATCCCTACAGATGGCTGTGGTGCTTTCTCCATTTGCTTCTACTTCTCAGGAAAGCCTGAGCCGCTGGTTATTGGTGAATTCTTTCTAGAGCTCTGGAATCGTTTCACGTTCGTTCTGGTTTTCTTCTTGGGGTTTTCTGCTCTGCTTTCTCAAACTGCTGTGACGCTGTATGACGTTTTGAGTTTAAGACAATCTGACACCACATGGCAGATAACACCCAATTCATCAGAGCAGCGTTTTCAAACCCCGTTCTTGGAGGAACACAAACGCTACACATTTTTACAATTAATTCTAATCAAACACACCAGATTTAGCTGTTAGTAGAGACTCCAGGACCTGAAACGATAGAGTCGATTAAGCAAGTGAACTGTTGCGAATCTAAATATGATTTTTCTGATAAAACATTATGATTTGTGATTTGCAATGTGATGGGGGAAAAGCTCCAGGTTTGCTGTGACCGCTCCAGTGGCATAGGTAGTAAAGTGCGTAATAGCTATATTTTGAAGCGGTCGACCCAAGTTCGAATCCGCCTTTTGCCGAACTCGTTCTTCCCCCTTTTCACATTACATATCACATCGGAAAGGCATTTATTTTCAATAGAAATGAAGGAAATAACTGAAAAGTTTAAAATAATGTGCCTCAATTTTTTATTGGTTAGGGTTAGGTGTAGGGAGGGCTTTATTGCATCCATTTGATCATTTTAATAAAAAATATAATTTACACTCAATACGTTATTATTACATACTGTTTTATAATGTACTACAATAGCGAGGTGCAGATATCTGGCACTATTTGCACTAAGTAGTATAAATATCATCTAACTACTATTATTGCAAAGAAAATACTGCTATTTTTACATAGCGTAAATCGAATCTATGGCTATCTACACTTAGTGTAAATATCGCTAAGGAAATATGCTATTTTCACTATTTTCAATTCAAATAGTCACTGCCTTAGTTGCTTACCATAATTTGCCATATTTGGTTT
Organism: Sinocyclocheilus anshuiensis; assembly: GCF_001515605.1. Taxonomy (NCBI): domain Eukaryota; kingdom Metazoa; phylum Chordata; class Actinopteri; order Cypriniformes; family Cyprinidae; genus Sinocyclocheilus; species Sinocyclocheilus anshuiensis. The sequence goes on along the minus strand of NW_015554076.1, from coordinate 220,996 downwards.
TGTTTCGGTCAATCGTGCAGAGACTCATATTACTGATTGTTGACTAAATTATTATTTAAAAATAAGCGTGAAACACAAGTTGAACAGATTTGTGTGTAAGCTGTTCATTTTTTTTTTTATTATTATTGGAAATATCCATTTGTTCTGTTTATGTTTCCTCAAAGACATGAATTTGCTCTGTCCAGGCGTTTTGTGTTTGTGTTGTGCTGGTTTTGTTGAGCGCTGGCTGGTGTGTGAGGAGGTGCTAATGGTTTCGCAGGAGTGAAGGGCTCTTATCTGACGGCTTTGATGCTCTGCATATTGGAGTCATTTTCTGCTAGATGAATCGGCCTCCTCCGGGTCGCCCTTAATTCGACTAATGACCCTCTCAAGAGGAGAAGCTCCACACGCCACTGTATAATTACGGCCGAATGCAGCATCACGGGGCGGCACACGATGAAGACCGCCTGCAGAAACGTGGAAGACGTCACAGGGAATGTGCACATGCAAAGTACCCAGAATGCACGGCGTCAGTGGAGAAAAGACAGCACAATATTATAGGCAGAGCTGGGCGATTTTTCAATTTTTATCTATTAATAGGTCGATAAGATGGCGCCGACGCTGATGGCTGCCTCCGTGGCGTGCTCCGCAGTTGTTTTTATGTTTTTGTTAGTTTGTCCTGTCTTTAGTTATATCCCTGCAATCAGTTTCACCAGAGACGAATTGCTGGACATTCGGAAGTACACACCAGCCGATATTTCACCGGTTTTTGATTATTCTGATGTTTTGCTGGACATTGTTGTCGGGGGAGCTGCGGCGCTGATCAAACGCT
>NW_015554076.1:201482-220106 GCF_001515605.1 Sinocyclocheilus anshuiensis | reverse complement strand
AATCTGTCCTCTGCACTTCAATAACTGTCTGGTTCAGCTCAGCTACCAAATCTGACCTCAGAAGACTACAGAGGGTAGTCCGGACTGCTGAGCGAATCATTGGTACAACCCTCCCTTCTCTCCAAGAACTGTACTTATCCAGAGTGAGCAAAAGGGCTGGCAAAATCACTCTGGACCCCTCACATCCAGCACACTCCCTCTTTGAACTGTTGCCATCTGGTCGACGCTACAGAGCACTGAGCACCAGAACGACCAGACACAGGAACAGTTTCTTCCCTCAGGCCATCCATCTCATGAACACTTAACAATAACTGTGGAACACACACTATTTATTCACTCATACACTTATTTATCTAACACTCATACTCAGTCTACATCTCAAATTTGCACATAATATACAGTACCTGTACATACAAAAACTGTCTATTGTAATATACCTGCACATACAACTGTCAATTTATATATTTTTATTCCTTATTTACTTGTTCTATTTTTTATTATCTGTGTTTTTTGTTCTGTCACTGTCATTCTGTTACACTGTGGAAGCTTCTGTCACGAAAACAAATTCCTCGTATGTGTAAACATACCTGGCAATAAAGCTCATTCTGATTCTGATTCTGATTAATGTGAATGCAATGTTTTGTCATGATTGTATTTTTTTTTTTTAATCGAGGAATCACAATTTTAATGTTTGTTTGTTTTAGCAAACATTACATTTAGTTGGTGACGCGCTTTACGAATGAGTGTAATCTAGAACATATCGCTAGTGCTAATGCACTTGTGCTGAAAAATGCAAGGTTACGAGACGCCAGCTGAACTACTTCAACTTCAGTGCCGCGTTTATAGAATGACGTTTCATGTGTGAGACACTGCAAAAGACGCGAGCGGAATACTTGATTCTGATTGGTCAGTCGCGATATCCCTCGATAACAACCGGTAAAAGCTGATAACACAGGTTAATCTGGGTAAATACAGAGTTCTGGCATGAAACTCTGATGGTGCAGTCTGATAGGTCTAACTCAATCTGACGTAATGTCATCATTATCACATGGCACAGCTGATTGTTTCTCTCCTGTATTGGTAGCCAATGAGCTCGCTACTCAGCATTCAAATATATGACTAGAGCTTGCCGTAGCAGTGCAGCTTGCTTCAGAAACCCTCCACCTTCCCCAGCTCCACCTGTATAGATCTGCTACAAGGTGATTCATGTATGCTATATGGGGGTCATTTCATGTTTGTTATATTTGCAGCAGCAATATTCTTACATGCTCACAGCAGCATGTTGTGGATGTATTAGCAGTAGCAAGTCTCGGTACTAACTGGATGTACATTATCCCTTACTCAATGATAGATGCTACTGTTGTTATACCATCAGTCATTTGGAGTTTGAATCTTCTCGATTATTCTTGATTGTTGAGTTTACTTCAGAAATGGAATGTTTTGGCTGAGAAATATTTAGCAATTTTCTTATTTTATATTATTTATGCACATATAGGGTGTGTTTAAGACAATATTTGCCTTCATATTTCATAGATCTTTTTCTGCAGAGTCGTTAGTTTTACATCATGCGTGCTGCAATTGGAAGAGAACCTTCTTTAACCAGATGGTTTATAAAGAGAATGCTACCCCTTATGAAAATTAACCATGTTTTTACTATAGTAAAAGTGTAGTAACCATGTTTTTTTTGTTACCTGCCTGTAACTTTCTAGTGATCCTGAAGACCTTGATGAGCTGGTTCAGATGTGTTTGATTAAGATTGGAGCTTAACCCTGAACTACAGTGTTATTTGCAGTAAAACCATGGTTAATTTTCGTAAGGGACTTATATTTTTAGTTAAATGTTAAACAATTGAAATCAAAATCTTGGATTGGTCAAACATTCTGAAAAAAAAAATGGAGATTTTATTTTCTGCCCTAGTTGTAGTTAAGAGCGTCTACCAGCAGAGGCTAATGGGATCACGCTAACCAGACAAACCCGAGGCCGTGGGGTGACTAGACAGATAACTGTGACACAGAGCTCATTTAATCTGAAACACGTCACCTGTTACCTGTGTTTAACAATGAGCTGCATAAGTGCAGCCGCACACACACACACACACACTCACACTCAGTGTGATTTAATGAGCGATGGGGAGCCGCTGAGGTGTGAAGGAGGTTTCGCAAAATAAACCCACAAATGACAAATGGGTTTAGTCAGCAGAACATCCAACGATCTGCAGCCCTTAAATGAAATTAATTATAAAAGCTCAGAGGAAATGAAAGCTCGAGCGACGTCTGTCTGCAGCCAGAGGACGCAGAGAAAGACGTGCTTCTGTTGTCTTTTGTCTCGCGTTGAATCGGGGAATCTCTCGCGCCGTCAGCCGTAAATTGACGTGTCCGTGCTCAAAACCCACTTCAGTCAAATCAGCTTTGTGTTCATGGAGAATTACTGGGAAAGCCTCTTCTGGAGAAGGAAAGGAATTGTGTGGAACAGAAAGGAGATTACGCTGGACTGATCTCCTGCAGGATGGCAGATTGTTCCCTCTGTGTTTGACGTGCGTCTGATGTCTGATATATTGACATATATTCACTTACATTATAATGTGTGCTACGAGGAACAGTCAATGATCTGTTATTGGATGTTGTTATCGAGGAATCTTTCATATGAAACTGTAGGATATGGGTTTCTGAAAATTATTTTATAGAAACAGTGTTCATATTGTTTGGTCAAACTAAAACTAATAAAAATGACATTTAAAACATGCTTACATTTTTTTTTTTTAAAGTTTGAAGTTCAAGTACTAAGATTACTAAAACTAAAATAAAATAAAGCTAATTAATATTAACAAATATATATATATATATATATATATATATATATAAATCAAAACTGTTTCAAAGGTGATGTGCTTCCCAAGCGAGAGGCTGGAGTGATGTTGATGGTGAGAAACAGAGTTTATCTGCTTTGAGTTGAGAGCACATGTTGATGAGCTGATGTGTGTTCCTCTCAGAGAGCGCTTCATTTACAAGGTAGGATACTCTTTTAATATAACAAAGAGTGAAAAATTTAAGGGGGTCTGAATACTTTCCGTACCCACTGTATATAAAGCTAATTCAAAGTATAAATATTACAATAGTATAATATTAACTAAAATGAAAACTAAAACTATGAAAATAAAAACTATATTACAGTAGTATAATATTTTATATACATTAAACTAAAATGAAAACAAACTAAAAATAAAAGCTAGTTCAAAATATTAATATCGAAATTGTAAAATATGCTGTGTGTATTACTAAAGTAAACTAAACTAGCTAAACTAAAATTTTGTAACAAATATTACAAAAACATACTAAAATAATTACTTTAAAAACTAATAAAAATGACAAAAGCACATAAAATTACTAAAGCAAATTAAAATTAAAATGATAACTGAAACTATAAAAATAAAAGCAAATTCAAAATATAAACATTACAATATTTTACATATTTTGAACTTAAAATTAAAATTAAAACTGAAACTATAAAAGCTAATTCAATATGTAAACATTCACTTTAAAAAAGTATATTTAAATATAGAAAATTCCTGTTTTAATTACTGTTAAATGTTATAATTCCCAGGTTTTCACGTTTTTGTAAATGTCACACACACACACACACACACACACACACACACACACACACACACACACACACACACACACCTGGCGCAGGATGAAAGTGTTGCTCGTCCTCCTCCACACACACACCCACACACACTTACAGATGCGTGTCACGCTCCCGACACACACACATCAACCTCTCAGCCAGCGCGAGTGGGCAGAGCCACGCTGCCGACTTCCTGCCGTTATTACCCACAATTCTCCTGGATGTGACGCCACAGGGCAGGCGTGCAGAAACGCAGTGGGTTTCTGTCTTTAAAGCTGAAGCGTGACATTTCTGGGATGTTAAAACCCTTCCTCATCTCCCAGTATAATGTAAGCCGTCTGTCTAGTGAGGAACATTGATTCGGTGTTTCATCAGACGGGAAGCACATGTGTGGTATTTCAGGAGCAGATCCGCTACAGCTGCTGCAGCAAGTGCGCATTCTGATCCCGCTGCAGGTCAAAGGTCGTCTCATTCATCTCAGGAATGCAGCGAGCCAGAGATAACATGGCGTGAGATTCCAAGACAGAGATGTCAGGAATTCACTCTCTCACGGGAATCAGTGCTGAACGGTCACATTAACCCTCTACAGCCTGATGCTTAAAGAAGAGTCGGGAAAATATCACGTTTTGAACAGTTTATTGAACCTTTAGATAAACTATCTGATATATCTAGTTGATCCATCAGGCTTTTACGGCTCATATAGTCTGAAAATAAAAAATAAAAATCAGCTCAATTTTATTCAGAGACACAAACTGAGCAAAAATATGCAATTTGGTGCAGATGCTGATATTTAGATGATGAAATTCTGGTGTTTGAAATGTAAATCAATGAGATCTTCATAACAGTACAGCAGATACTTCCATAGAATTATATAAATATCAGTCGTCGCTCTATATCTCCATTAATATGTCTCAGTAAAATGAGATTGAAATGATCCAAACATATAATGCAGTGATTGAGAGATGAAGAAATAAAGGCTCCTCAGAAGATGTGAGATGTTCTGGAAGCTTGTGAAGGTCATTCCTCCGCTGAGGAACAGTGAAAGTAAAGCTTCTGGAAACAAACGCTCCTCAAAAGATCCTGAGGATCAGATTTGAGACTCTAAAACATGATTGATGGAGAATCAAGTAAAGCCGAGTCTGGAAATATTACTGCAGTTATTCTGACGTTTACTTGATAAAATTCAGTCAAAAAAAGACGTGAAGCTCAAGCTGAAGCTGGATGTTTGTACAGTTAGACTAAAAGACCTCTGACTTGATAAAGAAAACTCTAAACTATCAATCAGATGACCGAGGGCATGTAGTAGATTGTGTGTGACAGGTTTAACAGGTTTAATCATGTTGATCATTTCATCTTTCAAATATAATGCAGTAGCTTTATAGGGTTAATGATGTTGCTTTTGATGCATGTGTTTCTGAGCACTCAGGTCTCTCCGCTGTCATTCAGAGCTGATGAGCAAGCGATCGATAGACTTTATCAGTTCGGCGGTCCAGACGATCAATAAGTTCAAGTTCAAGTTCAAGTCTGCTTTATTGTGGGGCTTGTAGTCCGTAATGGTCTGTATCCCCTGCCACAGGCTCCGAGTGTCTCTGCTGTCGCTGAAACGATGGGCTATAAGCGTTTACACTCAAGGGCTTCCACACAATCAGAGAGTCCATGCGGAGCACTTCCGCAGACACATCTACTGTATCGACAACCAAGAGCATCTGTGGAGGACTGGCGCTGTAGGAACACGCTCGATGATTAAAAAAACAAAAACAAAAACAAAAAAAAACACGTGGACATTCATGTTTCATATCATAACTACAGTAGAGAGAATCGAATGGATGAATGGTTTACCACAGCGGTTTGTGACTGCTGGCAGGTCTGTTCTGGAAAAACAGTAAAACGCAGCAGACCACATCATCCAGTTATGATAGCAAAACAATTATTTTTATTTATTTATTTATTAAATAGGTGAAGATGCTTTCCATATATTTTGCTGCTGGTGTGTGTCCTAACTTTAAAAAATAAAATAAAATACCCAGACAACATTATATACTATGTATCAGCACTTATTTTATTTTATAACCAATTTATTAGAATGTGAATCCAGTTTATATTTAAAATGAGGTAAAACTTTCTATACATAAATAAAGTACACTTTAGCATGCTTTAAAAAATATATATTATGTAAATAATATACTATAAAAGAATATACTTAAGTTGTCCTGTCTATTGAGAAGAGTAGAGGGCCAAGCACCGAACCCTGAGGTACCTCAGTGTTTACAAACCCATAAGACTTTCATTCATCTTTGCAACAGAAATATCATTAAATATGACAAACAAATACTGTATTATCAATGGTTAAATGTAAATAAAAGCTTGAAGTATTTATGTTTTTCATAAAGAGACCATGTCTTTTCAGAAGACTTTCATATCTCAATATAAATATATAAGTCTTATGGGTTTGAAACGACATGAAGGATAGTAAATTATGGCAATTTTCATTTCTGAGTGAACTACCCTCTTAATATGACCTTACTGTGGGAATGTCAGATATGAATTGAGAGCTTTCTGCATAAATCTGACATCTTTTTTTTTTTTCATACTGAGATCCTGTAACATCCAGGCAAATGTGCAGCAGTGTTCTCCATGTCCAGACAAAGATGCTGGTGAACATCTGCGCTGGTTTCCCACGAGCGGCGCTCTCATTGCCGGAGGTCGGCATTCCTGAACAGGTCACATTTCTGACTTACGAGAGACATGATTGATGGAAACACTGCAGCTTTTTGCCTCCATCACGGTAAAAGCGCTTGCAAGATTATACGGCAGCTGGAATGCACTGATAAACGCGCCGGTGGCCGGATTAGCCACCTGTCATTTACCACGCGGCCAAATGTAAAAGATAACCTTTATTACCATAGAACAAGTGTCACATGAAGAAGAGGAAAATAACAGCAAACGGAGAGGAGCCGAATGCGGCTGCGTCAGAGGAAGTGTTAATGGAGAGCTCTTACATTCGCTGGTGTGATTCTGTTCGAGACGGAACAAAAGCGTAATTAACAGGCCAAGCTGGACCATGCCAAAGAAAACAAGCAAATACATCAGGGGGAGTAAATGAGAGTGGAGAGCCGGAGAGGAGGTGGAAATGCAAACGCACACACAATCTACTGACTTGAGTTTTAAGAGTTTTATTTCTGACAGCTATCAGACGTCTTGTCTCTTCTGTCGCTGTGCTGAATACTTAAACAAATGTTTCTCTATAATGTGCACTAAACTATAATTGACTGTCGACCCAGTTCTTTAGCACCTTTGAGGAAGATCCAAATAATTTATCCTACAAAACATGATTTTCATGTTTAGTATTTTTGTCTTGTTCCATAGCAAATATCTAAACATTCTTAAATCAAGATCAACATAATGTGTTAAGATATAAATGTGTGTTTTCTGAAAGAAGAAAGAAGAAGAAAAAAAAATTATATATATATATATATTACAGTACTGCAATTTGTTAATAAATATTAAAACAATAATATTTTATTTTTAAATCAGAGAAAGTGTCCATTGTTATTTTAGTATTATTTATATACTATTATTTATTAATATTTTGAATGAACTTTTAATTTTATATTTTGATTTAATGATGTTGTTGCCTAATTTACGGTCTAATTCAAATAAACATAATATTTCCAAACAAATATAGTTCCTCTATTCCTGAAAATGAAGTGGTTTCTGATTCTGAGCTCTGCATTCAATTTGATCCTTTTGTTATGGTTGTGACTCACTGTTCCAGAGCACAAAGCGCTCTCTGTATTAATTAACACGTGGGGCTAATTACACACACACATCAGAAACAGAAGAACAGCAGTAGAGTTTCCTCGTGACGAACCTTCTGTCTCTCAAATCCCGGATCAATACAGCACGTCTCTGGGGTTCAGCAGGAGTGCCGCAATCCAGAACGAATCCAGTAACATTGACTGCCGTCACAGTCCAGCAGAGAAAACGCTCCTCTGCCCTTTTGTGGCTGAAAAAAAAAAAACAGCACAAACTTATATTGAGCGAAGTGAAGCAAACACAAGCCCACCCTAACCCGTTTTGGCCTGCCGCTTGGCACAAAAGCGCCAAAGGAAGCGGAAAATACGGCTGGGATGGCAGTCATACTTGAAGGGTTTCCTGCTATTTGTCTCTGTTGGTAATCTGTGCTTTTGCGGCGGGAGGGATGATCACAGCACAATGCTTCTTTACACCAGCTGACCTGTGACAGCGGCTCTAACGAGATTGCACTCGCTCAAAACGTCCAACAAATATATCTTATTATGGCCCGCGGGGATTTTCCACAGCGAATAACCTCATCCAGGCAAAAACATCTGCCGACGACACTAAAGGAATGAGAGCGAGGCAAAGCTGCATCTAATACACGCATCAGTCGCTCTGTGACTCTGATCGATTCCCAACACAAAGCCATTAACTGGCCCCAGCTCTGTGTGTTTTTGAGCTCCGTGAATAACGCCGCGGCCGGCAGAAAGAACACCAGTATCTCGCTCACAGAGTTTCTCACAGATAAGCGAAAGAATCAATTACGCCGGCTGCCTTTTAATTTCCAGCTGCAGCGAATCTGCCTCCTCTGGCTTCACTCATTGTCAGTTAAACAAACCCTGCTAACTTCAGCAGGTAAACAGTAACTAATCACGTCAGAGCGTTAGCCCGGTCCGCAGAGACTCAATTACCTGCATTTAATTAGTGCGTCCTCCGCTGTAGCCTGCTGCCATTAGACCAGCGCATTAGGAAGCGTTTGCGGCTAACGAGAGAGAAGCACTGCCGTTTTAGGAAGGATGGCTACAGTAATGCGATGGAAATGTACAGAGGGCTTTTTGTTGATGTTGTTTTTGTTCATTGAAAAAAATGAAGATAAACATTTAAAAACAAATAAAAAATAAATAAAATAAAACAAATTTATGTTGAAGTACTACAATTATTAAAAGTGAACAAATTTATCTAATTATATAAATTATATAAATAATACAATTAAAAGTGAAATAAATACATTAAAGCTATATAGAAATACAGCTATATAACTGTATACAGCTATATAACCCCAAAAACTAATAATAATAAAAATGACAAAAAATCTTAAGATTACTAAACCATCAGTTAAACTAAAACTAAAAAAATGAAAACTGAAAATATAGAAATAAAACCCAAATGAATATAAAAATATGAATAAAATTGGACAACAAATGCACAAAATGTCAAAAGCAGGTAATGGGATTGAACTAAAATTAATTCTACTAAATACTTTACAACACACTTAAGACACAATTAAAAATGCATTATCACATTTTAATTTAAAAGAGTTAAATATGTATGAATGCGTGAAATGAAGGGCAGTCTAACACCTTCTAAAGTCACATGGTGCCGTTTCCCCCGTCAGCAGTGTATTAGGCAGAACATCCATCGGTTGCTCGGTGACCTGAGCGTCATTAATGTGTGTAAATGGTCACTGGGGGTATTTCTTTATTTCTGGCGGCTATCTTCACAGGACGACTGTGCCATTATTCTGCATCAGGTGACGTGAGGAAGGGAGATATACTGTACTCTAGTGTATAATGAGAGTTCAGGTGAGCGCTTGGGATCCTTTTTGCCCTTGATGTTAAAGAAGGTAAATGCGATTGTGGGAAAAATTATCTCACGTGCTTCTAACTTTTAATTTAATGTTTTAATTCCCTCTCGTATCATTGCTTTTGCCTTCGAAACACCACAATTCCTCTTGCCCTCACCTTCTGGATCGACCTGCACTGCTGTTTTCCCCTTCGCTCTCCTGGCTGTGATTTAATCTTCCTGCAGCAGAAAAAAGAGGCAAACACCGCTCAATTAATTTATGCTTTAAAATGTTTTCGTCAATAACCTTTCTCCTAGAAAAGCTTACAATCATGTGGAGAGCACAAATTAAATAACAATTAACGGCGGTTATTTCCTCGCCTCTGCCGTGGCGTTTTTCAACAGTTAATCAGAGAACTCGCAGAGTGAAGTACCGTTTAATTCGTGAGGTGATTTATAAATGTAATACTGATTACAGGTGCATCTCAATAAACATACTTTCCAGAAGGCCAACAATTCACTAAAAATTTTTTTTTTTTTTTTATTGGTCTTATGAAGTATTCTAATTTGTTGAGATAGTGAATTGGTGTTTTTTTTAAATGTGAGCCAAAATCATCACAATTAAAAGAACCAAAGACTTAAACTACTTCAGTCTGTGTGCATTGAATTCATTTAATACACGAGTTTCACAATTTGAGTTGAATTACTGAAATAAATGAACTTTTCCACGACATTCTAATTTATTGAGATGCACCTGTAGGTGTGTGTGTGTGTGTGTGTGTGCTTCTTGGTGAAAACCGAACAATTACTGACTTGTATTTTTTTTTTTTAAATACACCACTGATTTTTGTTAAATGCTTTTGGTTGCTGTTTAGATACCAATATCAGGATGAAATTGAACAGGAATCCTGATCAACACTGTCAGTTAACAGTTCAAGTCTATTTGCTGAATTTATTTCATGTTTTCAGTAGAGATACTGCTTTTGTAAACAGCATATGTGTTGCTTAAAGGGGTGGTTGCCTTTTTTTGGTAGTCCTTAAATAGCGTTTACTTTAAAAGAAAATATCTCCCTTTGAATTGAACTTTGAGCTTCGTGACTTTGCAGACATTGTTTATGCTCTAACAGCAACATTACACACTAACTAAACTTTAAAAAGTGAAATCATAATCAACCACCCCTTTAAATCACTTACTTTGTGTCAAAATGTGGATTTTGCAATGAGAAACTCATAAACAGTAAAACAGTTGGGATTAGTTTGAGATGGTTTTAAGTATATAACTGCCCCAAACGAATCCCAAACATGTTACTGAATGAGTTTCTTTCATTGCAGAATCCCAGTGAATGGATTATCAGTCCTATAGATTATGTGGAAAGGATGACAATACTAATTATTTTAATTATTAGATGTACAGTAGACGATATAGCATTTAAAAGGCATTCAAATACATCTGATATGTTTAAAACTAGCTACCCTTCATGCCACATTAATGTTCTATTAGATCATAGTTTATCTAACAAATCTAATGCATCCCACTTCAGAAAACAATGTTGGATCTGTGTCTTTAATGCTTTAAAAGAAAGGGACACCAAAGTGTAGTGTATTCATGGAAAGTGCTGCTAAAACAATGCCAGACTCCAGAAATCCATATTTAATTATGCAGCGGAGCTAAAGAAAGTCTTTTGCTGTTAGTTTGAGAAATATGAATAGAAAATATCCCAGGGAAAAACCTCCCTCATGCCCGGAGAGGACCAAGGACGAATGTATTTGGCTGAACTTGTCGAGTTTTAATAGAAGGAGAATTTGAGGTTCTGTATTGTGCAGCGGAGACCAAAGACAATTCCTCTCAGGAGAGAAAATGTATAGTCTCACAGGCATATTTTGATTTCCAACAATACATATAGCCTGAAAGGCATTGATTTTCAAGCAGCATGGATTGTCACATTTGATAATTATTAGCAGCATTGCCTCTGTTCCTCTAAGATTGACTGCAGGCATTTGGCTTTATGGCAGGTGAAATTTGGCTCGTTTTAAAGAGCATGATTCACACGTCGACCTTGGCATTGCTTTAAAGACTTACGCACACCCAGAGCCAATACGCAATTAGCATTGTGCTGAGCTTTGGATAAGTGTCTTGTACGTTATTTGTTGACCTTTCCATAAACCTTGCCGATAAATTAGCAGAGTCGAGTGAGCGTGAGTCTGGTCATTTCTGCATTGACACATTCTGCACTGAACACGGGACAGCTGAATCTTAACAGTAAGCCAGTGTTCACATTAAATAATTTAGTACATTCATTCATTTTAAGAATGAGGAAAAACCCAAGCCATTTATCATAAAGGAGCCATAGCTATTAGTTGTCCTGAAAGAGCGAATTTCAAAAGTAACCCAGAAATGGAAATGTCTGAAATGTAGTCTGAGATAAGATGTGTCATATGTGTATAGCAGTCATAGCAAAGGTTGTGCTCCTTTATAATTGTTGTAGCATACATTGAGAAGAGTAGTGGGCCTAGTACTGAACCCTGCAGCACTCCAGTGCTTAGCCGATCCCACCCTTCCTGGAAACCTTTAAACTTTCAGATAATGAGTAGGCATTGTGCATGGGATTTAAATGGGTGACATACATAATATACAGACATACAGAAATGAGGTAAATTGCTAAACTTTATTGTGAAGGCAGCTGAACTAACAACAAGATGTGGTGCACCACAACAGATAAAACCTGCTATCAGCTAATATGACACAATGTTGGGGTCAGACACAAGTATTGGTTAGACATCAGAATGATCCCTCAGCAGCTTTCTGTAGCTTTTGTTGTAACTTTATACCTGCATGTTTAGGAAAACAGACTGACATGTAACTTTAGCTGCAAAGTACCTCCTAACAGACGATGACTACACACCACAGAAGAGCTCAAATTAGATGCTCATCCACTGCGTTATGTAGCTCACAGTCTGTGAAAGTCACGAGAGGATTTAGAGTAGAATGTTTGCAGAAAGACATTTGTGTTATTGCCCAAGGGATGATTACTGGAAGTGTTTTAAATGAATAACATGGGAAACATCAGGCAATTCTGGACATCACAGAGCAGCTGTGCTGCTTTATGCTTTTTTTCAAATGGATGAATCATGAAACCTGCCAAGAACATGTCTTGGTCATATTTCCCCCTCAAAACTGTATTTTGCATAAATATTTTATTTTTATTTTGTGTATGTGTGTGTGTGCGTGTGACATTATTTTCATTACAGTTAACCATCCTCTTCTACTGAGATCATTTCCTTTTACTGAGGTGTTAAATTATGAATTAAACCTTGAGATGTATGAATTTCGAAACGCAGACCTTGGCAATTGGTTGGCATAAATTAAGGACATCTTCAAATCTTTGCTGATTCGCAGCACTCTGAACGAATGTTATAATGATTTCCGAGACAATGAGGAGCGTTTCAAGCTCTTTATGAGCTGCAGGAAATCCACCATTACAGCAGATGCCTCCCTCTGAGGCGCTGAAGTGTCGTAATCACTCCTTAGTCACTATTTAGACAGGGATATTATTCTGTTGTCTATCATTCATTCATTCAAATCCTTCACTGTTTTCTGGAAACAAGAGAAAATGTCCCGTGAACTGTCAACATTCAAGCATTCACTGTACAGTAATACGGCAGCTACACCATAGAGGCCCATTTGCACTATTATAAAGTAAATCTACAGCAAATCATTGCATTTATAATCCATTTTTACAAAATGTTTCCAAAAACATGGTGAAATGCAGTGTAGGCAGTGGTAGTAGTGAAAGAGAGGCGGTATATCTGTGTAAGCAGTATTTTGGTGTTTTTGTGTACCTGAGCTGAGGTTCATAGAAAGTGAATCCCAGGAGATGTCTGTGGTTCAGTGGTAATTACTGTGTGTTTGTGTGCATGTGTGTTGGTAATGATCCCTAGAGGCTTGTTGACTTTGTGTTTGTTTTAGATTGCTTGTATTTGCTGGAGGTTCACAGAAACACACGCATACACACACACACACAAGGTGGTTAACCTTCAGAAAATGTTGGTCAAACTTGAGTTCCAAAAAGACATCAGACCGCTAGGTATTTATTTATTTATCTTTTAGCTACATTTTGTGCTGAAGATGTGGATATTGAAATTGAAAATCACCAATGACCACAGATATAACTGAAAGAACATTTCTAAAATAATTATTTTGGACACAATTCTTCATAATGCAAAAATATTGGTAATCCTCACCTTGCTCTCATAGTTTTGATTAGAATACATTACATCTGGGTTCAGCGGTCGTCTATATGTCTAGGTGTGAATGAGCCTCTAGTCATGGTCTGCTGAGAGTAATTGAATACTTTTACACTTCTTTTTAGTTTTCTTTTGATGTTTGAGGGATGAAGAGAATGTCACCTAATTACATTTTCCAAATGATTATTGAAAATAAATTATCGTTGCTATAAAAGTATATAGTTTATTAATTTGTTTTCTTTTCACAAATTGCCGTTGTGGAGATAATTCAACAATTCAAGAGAGATATATGGTTTATATATAGCTACAAACCAGAGCAGCTTAATTTAGAATACACATTTGTAAGCCTTGTACTTGCAAACCCATTCTGCCATGATTTACTGACTAGACATTTGCTCTGTTTAATGTGGATGTTTATTGAAAAATGACGAGGTCACACACAAATAATTCAACTGTATGTAGAAGTTGGATGGGTAAAGGTTTATTGCCTCGCTCTAGTTCTGTCTGTTTAATATTGATGTTATTTGAAGGCTTACTTACTGTGTGTGTCTTTCCTCACCCTGAGTTCCTCATGCAGGTTCCCGCAGCAGCTTCGGTGAAAGTGTGTGTGTGTGTGTGTGTGTGTAACAGTGCTGGTGTTCCTGTGTTTCAGAGGATCAGCTGCCCCCAGGTTTCCCCACCATAGATATGGGCCCCCAGCTCAAGGTGGTGGAGCGCACCCGTACTGCCACCATGCTCTGTGCTGCTAGCGGTAACCCCGACCCAGACATTTCCTGGTTCAAAGACTTCCTCCCGGTCAACACCAGTAACAACAACGGCCGCATCAAACAGCTCCGATCAGGTAATTTCCCTCCGTAACGCTAGAAGAAAAGCAATGACAAGAGCCGCTATTGTCCTTCTTTCCGTTTGAGTTTCTGTTCTTTCTCATGGAGCCTTTTCTTTGGATTTCTGTAGGAAACGGCATCTACGTCGTCTGCGTCCCTTCTGTGTGTGATGTGTCTTGTGTTCCTGTCTGTTTAATTTATTACCCATGATTCACTGCTATGACTGCATTTTTGGCCAGCTTAAATTGGGCTTTGTTTTGTTTCCATTTTAACACTTAGTTGCAAAAAGCAGCCGAACCATGCATAATAAATAAGTGTCGTTCTCCATGTCCTTATTTTCCTTCCTCCAATGCGCAATGAGTAAGATCTGGCTTCATTCAGAGCTCTCGAAAGAATCATCAAAGTTGTTTTGTTTGTTGCTCTCATATCATGACGCAGCACACGACCTGGCGAACCTCGATTATGCCCAAAAACTAGCAAAAAAAAGACAAAAAAGAGCGTCCTTTTGTGTGTGTGTGTTTGTGTGACCCTCGTGTGTTTGCGCATCCAACTGACTAAATTCAGGGCTGAACACGTTGGTGATTCTTTGCATCGGGCGGTCTCTCTTTAAGTAGCGCAAAACCCCCGTTCCGTTTCGCAAAACACGTAAGCTGACCTTGTCGCTCGAGTTGCTCCGATGTGTTTTCCAGCCCTCGATGCTACGACATGTCTTCCCAGAGTCCTCCGCTCTGCCCTTGTCCTTTTTTCTGCCGTTGTCTGATTTCTCTCTTGATTTTCATCCTGTACAATAGAGTGTCAGATTTAAGTGTGTCAACCAGAGCAAACGTAAGGAATATAATCATATTTTCTATGCTGTCTTTCTTCTCTCTGTTTTGTAAATCTCCAGAGTCCTTTGGTAAGTTTGTAGATCTGAACACACATGCCTCCCACTAATGTCTCCACTATGTTTCTCAAACTACTGTTAAAATGCATGGCATGCATTTTACTAACGGTGTCAATAGGCCAGCAGAACACACTGACTAGCTGACTAGCAGTAAAGCACACGCTCAGGGCCACACTGGCAGGACCGACACTGACACTCTCACTCCATCTGTGTCTCTAAAGCTCACAGCTCAAAGACTCTCCACTGTTTCCCAGTCAATCAGTCCTCAGCTCCCCTCTCCCGCTAGATCACGGCCACTGCCACAGGTCTCAGAACGGCCCCTTGTGCTTCATCCACTGTGCCAGTTGCTCTTTGACCTCCTAAAGTGACCAATGCTCAATCCTGTGCTTTTCTCCACTAGAGCCAATGGCTGTCTTTTCTGAATCTCTCTTTCCTGTTGTAGCCTAATACAGTCTGTAAGAAAGCAAAGCAAAGCTAATTTGATTCTTCTTCCAAAGCGGCCAGCCTCTCTTCTCGCACTAACGACTCTTCTTTCTTAATCTTATTTGCATTCATATAATCCACCCAGGTGGTACGCCAATAAGAGGTAAGAGTGCTCAACTCAAGTTCACAGAATGAACAACTGACTTCATTCTTCCTGTCCCTCATGTGTCTGCATCCATCGAACGCCCCGGCATCTTCCCATCATCCCTCCTACATCCCGTTCTGTTCCATATCTCGCCATTTTTGCCTCGGCGCTTTTCAGTTCTTTGGTTTGGTTTTGGTTTCAGTTCGAGAAAGCCTCTCGTATTTTTGGTTGTTTTTTCTTCCGTCGATATGCTTACTGCAGCCCAAAGAAGCATATCCTATACATGTTTTTTTTTTGTTTTGTTTTTCTCTCTCTTTCTCTCTCTCTTCTGCTTCATTGTTTTTGTTATTATTTTTCTTATCTTTTGGCCATAGCAGATCATGTGTCCCTTTTTTCGTCCAACTAAAACAGCCAAACATTTTTCCCCCCTTAGCTGTGTTCTTGCTCAGCCTCACATGAGCCCAGATGTCGGAGACACGCCGAAGACCTCTCTGCCACGATTTTTCCCCAAAAAGCATCTTTCTGTCTTTACAAACTTTTTTTTTCACTATTCGTCCTCCATTTGCTTTCCTCTACCTGTACCCTTCTCAAAAGGA
The DNA here is from genome assembly GCF_001515605.1 of Sinocyclocheilus anshuiensis. Classification (NCBI taxonomy): domain Eukaryota; kingdom Metazoa; phylum Chordata; class Actinopteri; order Cypriniformes; family Cyprinidae; genus Sinocyclocheilus; species Sinocyclocheilus anshuiensis. The sequence continues at coordinate 203,783 of NW_015554076.1, read as the reverse complement.
GCTAAAAAAGCCCAAACAACCACTTTTTTGATAAAGTTTCTGCGGTGCTTTTTTCTTTCCACCACCTATTTTTTCCTTCTTGCTTTTCTTGGGTTGAAGGCTGTTTTCCTTTTTGACGTTTTTATTTTTTCCATTCTTCAGGGTTGGGGAAAAGCTAACAGTGGGTCTGGCAGACGAAACCGAGGTGGCCGTTTTGTGTCATTTTTTTTTGTGTTTTTGTTTTTTGGTCAAGCTCCTCAGGAGGCGGTGCTTCGGTGCATTGCAAGAAACCTTTTTCCCTGGGTCATGTGACACCACACTGCTGATCCCATTGGTGGATTTTTATGGGTGTCATTTGTAGCACAAAGCTATGGCAGTGATTGGTTGCTTTCTTGTCGGCGCAAGCCGTTTTGAATTTTGACCTCTAATACAATTGCATTTTATTTTTCAGCTAAGGGTTGTCAAAAGGTTGTAAGTTGTGCCGACACACATTTCTTGTTCTTTGGAAAGATTTGCATGTGCTGGAGGTTTATGTACTGGTAACGATAATTCTCCCAACAGATTTTTTAACTTCTTCCATTTTTACGATTCAAGCAGCCTACTTTTTTTTTTTTCCTAAAAATGCTGCGCTTTTTCTGACTTCCACCATCTGAAGTCCTTGGCCATTTTATTGCGCGATCAATTTGAATTGAATTTAACATCAAATTTTATTAGCCAAATTTTTTTTTTTAATTGTCCTCCCCCTTTTATGCTGCTTTTGTATACTGTAAACCTTTTTTTATTTGAGTCATATGCTGCTGTATTGCAGTTTTCACTCATTCCCATAATGAACAGTCCTGTGAGATGTGTAATAATATTGCAGGGCTACCCCATCACCTTTTGTAGACCTCTCAATTAATAATCGATCAGTATTATTATTGATTATTATGACAACTGTTTTTCTAAACAGTAAAGCTCAAACTATTTTGAACCACCCGTACGATTAAGTGCCTTTAGAAACCCTGCAACATGTATCCTGTACTGTATGTTTTCCTCTCCATTGATGTGGTTGTAAAATGTCAGAGATAATTGATGCTGCAAAGTCTCTTTTCTTTTGGTTTCTTTCTGTGTGCGCTCTCGAATGTCTACTGCAGTGCTCGTCACGCTCTTCTCTAGGCCGGCACCTAGATAGTCAGCATGGCGAGATACGAGCTCGCAACACACTTCGATTTAAGCACCTCGAAATGACTCCATTCCTGACAAAATCATAATATGCATCGCGGATCCACCGTGAAATCCATCTTTAGTGCCAAAATTGCTTTCCCATATTGCATCGGGCCTAGAGAATGAAACACTGCATTAGACATTTTAAGGGGAAACATTTCTACCCCCAGCTTCCAGGAGCTTAGCTTGCATAAACTGGTTAAGTCTGTACCGAGCTGTCCAATGCGAGGCATGCCTGCAGATGTCGCCTCTCAGGGTTAAGCGTCAGTATAGCGGCAGGCCTTTAGCCCGAGCCATTTTGTGGCAGAGACCTAAACAGAGGAAATAACGCCATTTATAGAGAGAAATAGGCCTAGCGTGTGATTTGGTGAAAGTTGTTTAATGGCTCGTGTTATTAATGTAATTATCTTTTTCTGCTGGTGTTCTCTCCCACTGTGTAGGAGCGCTGCAAATCGAACAAAGCGAGGAATCGGACCAAGGGAAGTACGAATGTGTCGCGACCAACAACGATGGCACACGCTATTCCGCACCTGCCAACCTGTATGTCAGAGGTAGGAACAACTCACGGTGGTAGACGAAGCCAACAAAAGAACATATAAAAACTCAGACGCACACACATTTTAAACAAATCGAGCCCAGTTTTGTCGCTGGGGTCCCTCTGGTTACGTGAGCATTTTGTAAGTGCGACATTTGCTGCAGCCTTGATTTTCTGCCTGTCTGGTGTTGAATTGTAATTTAACCTTTATTGACTTGAATGCTTGTTGTGTGTGTAATACGACTGACTCTTAAGATAACAGGAATGATGGATTGAGCTTAACCTCTCTACTCTCTACAGCAAATGTCTGAGCGCTCTGTTTTTCATCTCTCTTTACTCGCAAATATGGAATAAATCTATCTGAATTTATTTTAGAGCAAAATAAAAAAAATATATATATATTTTTTAACTTAACATAAATTGTGGTCAGTTTTTACAGTATAATCTTATTTTGTATTCAGTGGGATCTTTAGTCTGAAATGTAGTGTAAAAGCCTATGATGTAATATACAGTGTTGGGGGTAATATATTACAAGTAACGCGAGTTACGTAATCAGATTACTTTTTTCAAGTAACTAGTAAAGT
>NW_015554076.1:185565-198313 GCF_001515605.1 Sinocyclocheilus anshuiensis | reverse complement strand
GATTTTCATCTCTCTTTACTCGCAAATATGGAATAAATCTATCTGAATTTATTTTAGAGCAAAATAAAAAAAATATATATATATTTTTTAACTTAACATAAATTGTGGTCAGTTTTTACAGTATAATCTTATTTTGTATTCAGTGGGATCTTTAGTCTGAAATGTAGTGTAAAAGCCTATGATGTAATATACAGTGTTGGGGGTAATATATTACAAGTAACGCGAGTTACGTAATCAGATTACTTTTTTCAAGTAACTAGTAAAGTAACGCATTACTTTCCATAAAAAGTAACTAAGTAACGTAATTAGTTACTTTTTTTATGGAGTAACGCAATATTGTAATGCATTTATTACCAACACTGGTAATATATATGGAGGCTTCTTCAATTAAGTGAACACTTCTGTCCCTAAGATGATTAAATAAAGTGTTAGTTAAAAAAAAAAAAGACTGCAGTCTTAATGGAGATATTATCATAGCCTGAAATTAATTATGTCAGAGAGCTGCAATAGAATGACTCAATGCTGCTGTCATATATCTGGGTTTATATGTGGTTTTCTGGGAAATGAGAAGTGACGTTTTGAAATGTTATTAATTTTAAGATTTTTACATCAGAGAGTAACTTTATTAGATGTAATTACCTAATTGGCCACTATTTGAGAACTTTAGTTCAGAAATAATCCATTAAAAGGTGAAATAAATATTTAATTATTTTTGTTTCTTTTTTCAAGCAATCAGAAGGTCCCCTAAGTGAAGAATTACTCCACTGTATAAATATAAAATGGTTTTTTTTTTTTTTTTGATACTGACTTATGATGGAACATCTGTATAATCTGGCACATTAAAGTCAACATGAAACTGTGTTCGCAACCCTTTTTACTTTGATAGTGAGACATATTTCATATAAAAAGCTTTTTTCTTTTTTTTTTATTTCATCCATAAGGAACTGATTGGTTGGTACAAACTTAAAAACACCTGCGCTCTGTAGCCGCTGAATCTCCCATATTAGTCAGAAAACTGTGCTTATGATTTCATGTTGACTTTAAGCCTAAATTTGTCATAAAATATGTTCCATTTTATAAACCTTGCAGGCCTGATGTCCAGCGCTGCTCAGACAAACATGTTACTGCTTTAAATACTGCGGCTGTATTCATGCACAGGTCCCAGTCATGTGGTTTACATGAAAAACCAAAGTATGTTTCTCAAAGGCTCTATGAACAAAACTCCAGAGGAACGACTGCAGTAATTGCTGATGGCATGTAAAGCTCATAACTGGACCTGTGTCATATTGTTTAATGGGCAGCGCAATAAAAGGCTTGTAAAATGCCGCACACTTTTCTTTTCCTAGACATTCTGTCTCTAGCAGCAATTCTCTGGGTTGAATGTGGCCTGTTTTACTCTCTCTGTATTTTCCCTTGTTTTTCTCCTCATTTTATTTTGTTTCCGCATCAATTCCCTACATCCCTCAGAGCTGCGAGAAGGTTGGTGTGTTTTTTTTTTTCTTTCTAACCATCTTTAAATTCAGAAAACAAATGATACAGACGCTAGTCACAGTTCCCAAGAGTATGAAAAAATGATTGTAGCTGCATTGGCGTGTCTATGATTCAATTCTGCTTTTGGTTCCTTATGTTCTATGTTTTGGACCGTTTTTTCTTCTTTTCCCTTTTGTTGTGGTCTGAACGAATGCTCTCCTGCTCTCCGCTGTACTGCTTGACCAAAAAGTGGTGCATGTCAGTCAAAATGTGCGCAGTTTTCGGGGGGTTTGCATGGTGGATTGGTCATGCTGAAGTTGTCTGTCTTCTCCCACATGTCAGTGGTCCTGCTTCGTTACTTTGACCGACACGTGCTTTCCTAACGCCTAGAAAAAAATCCCATTTGCTGACCTTCACCACGGCACAAACTGCGATGAGATGTGCTCAGTAGCTCTGTGAGATCAGATATTTTCTTTCCTTTCCACCTAACGAGCTGCTAATAAACGACAGTTGATGCATGTAGAGCGTTGTTCTCAAGACTCGACAAACGGAAAGCTATTCAGATGAAAGGGAAAACATAATGTCTCCCGGAACAGCATTTCAATTGGAAATTAATTGCAATAGGATTGAAAATCTGTTCACAATGATTAGAGATTTCATCTCCAGAGAAGCACTGGTCGAATGCGTGCCGCACGTCGTCGAAATTCTTATATTTCCTTCTTTTTCCTCCATTTCTGGTGGTTTCACACAGAGACTTAAAGAGATTTCAACTCCTCACTAAACGTTGGTTTAGGTCCATCCTGTTGTTATTTTAATTTCAAGTGATATAATGAAGATCCTGTGACGAATAGGAGCAGGCAAATGGGATTTAACCCTGACCATAGTGTAGAGTTCCTCTAATCTGACCCTGCAGACTTTAGCTCAAAGCCTGATTAAACTCACCTACCTGTAACTCTGAAGACTTTAATTAGCTGTCTTATTGGGGTTAAAATCTAACTCTGCAGATCAGTGGTCCAGATTCGAGGAACCCCTCCCTAGTGGAGTGTTATGTTCTTAACATAGAGACCTATTTCAGTGTTTCCCAACCCTGTTCCTGGTTGCACACCAACAGTACATATTTTGGACATCTCCCTTCTCTGACCCAACCATTTCAGGTCCTGGAGTCTCTAAAGAGAACTGGAGATGTGTTTGAAGACGTGTGCTGTCGGTGTGCCTCCAGGAACATGTTTGGGAAGCACTGATCTAGTGCGCTGCCACCAAATGTCCCAAAGAATCTCTACAAAAATATTGCGAGATTTGTTATGATGAACCTCTCAAACTTTGTCAAATCCAGTGATCCGTCGTCCTCAGATGGGCTCATTGTAGCAGGACTGATATAAGCTGCTGCACACTGACTCCCTGAAGCTGCGTAAAGCCGGTGGATCTGTCGCTTTGAGAAAGCTCCTGCCACTGTTGTGTGCATTATACATCAGCCGGTGCCGTCTGAGACTGACAGTATTTAAGCAGTAACACTGACATCGGTTCAGTTATTTTGAACTCTTGAATCTTCTCCCACCCTTCTGCTGTCCCGTAAACCCTCTTCTGAGGAGCTGGCACATAGTATCCCTCTCTCTCTCTCTTTCTGTCTTGGAGACTCCTGCTTTTAATAACCCTGTTGATTTTCTGTTATCTGACTCTACTATGCCCCATTTGCATTGAGGGTTTATCTATTATTTTGTTGCATCTGTTCGTTTTCATTTCGATTCAGTTTCAGATTCATACTTTCGTTGTTTATTCACTGTTTCACCACCGTCTCCGTTGACACATGTGTCCACTTTTGGAATGGCAGCCGCAGACAGTCACAGCTAGTCTCTACCCGTTGTTAGTTAGCGGCGGGCCTGTCGCCGTGTGTGTGATGTGGCAATGTGATCCGGCACATTCCTTTACATCAACTGGAAGAGAACGCAGCATCGAAGTTGTACAAACGGACACAACTCCTGCATGCTGTGGCCCTCCAGTTCCCCCGTGTGCTGCTGTCTGTCTGTCACGCGTGGGTCACCTGTGCATGGCATCTGTTTCAGTGTCCCAGTCCAACAGGAGTGAAGCGCAATGTTTGTGTCTTCTACATGTGCAATAGTTTCCTGTTGGATCCTGCTATATCTCAATCATTTGAAACAGTGTAGCGGTGAAATCCACCAGATCTTTGTCAGTTCATCACCTGTTAAATGTTCTCAAATGTTCCTTCGGCAAGTCTGTATGGGAAGTTACCAGGACTTGTGTTCTCTTGCAGTGAGACGGGTTCCACCCCGGTTCTCCATTCCCCCGACGGACAATGAGATCATGCCCGGTGGCAGCGTTAACATCACCTGTGTGGCCGTCGGGTCACCGATGCCCTACGTTAAATGGATGTTGGGGTCGGAGGATTTGACCCCTGAAGATGACATGCCCATTGGGCGAAACGTGCTGGAACTCACTGACGTCCGGCAGTCGGCCAACTACACATGTGTCGCCATGTCAACGCTGGGCGTTATAGAGGCGGTCGCACAGATTACGGTCAAAGGTGAGAATCCACGAGACGACTCGAAACTTAACATTCCAACCAGCACCAAGCTCCTGTTATTTGATCTGTCTTATCACATTCTGCAGATGAATTCACAAGCTCCTACTGTTGGCACACTTGTTAGCTCAAACAGGCCGACACACTTACAGCTGTTCACATCCACACACACAAAGCCTTTGTCTCCAGCAGACATAACAAAATCACATTAGTCATAATATGCTCCAAGAGACAGCACGCAAAGACTAAACACTATCTGTCCTATCGCCAGCCTCACCTAATGCGCTCTGAATTTAAGCAATAAATTACAGCCCGTGGAATATTTAAGACATGTTATAAACAAACCATAGAGCCTCTCTTTCCTCTGGGGTAACTTGGTTTTCTCCTTATCGCGGAGGTACTGTCAAGACTCTGAGCTCTTTTGCTGTATTACATTAGCGGCAAACAGTGCTATAACCCACATCTACTGTTCCTGTGTTGGCAGAGCAAGCTGACACTTTAACCTTCGGTTAGTATCCCAAGGGAAGAGCACATGGTTCGTGAATGCTAATGACAAAGCCACATGTGCTTTGCTTAGCTTACCTAAGCAAACTGCTTAGCTTACCAATACAATAGCACACACAACAAAGAAATTTCCTCTAAACCAGGAGAATAGCCATTTCACACCTGTTTGCTAGTTTTCAAATATTTAGAAATGTCTATGTCCTTTGAGAGTGAGGGGAGAATTCACTAAACTGATACGTGCACGTGCTGTGCCATTTTTCAATGCATCTTCAATAACCATTTGCAATCCAGGCATTAAAAGTGTTGAAATGCCACCTTTTGTAAGTAAATTAGGCTCATTATAGAATGCACCTCAGGGAAAAAGTAGGCAGATTTGGATATTTCCTGTATTGAATCATGCACTAAAACGGGCACCATTCAGTTTTAGTGATTTTCCCCTACAATCATTATTATTGCTCCAGTAATCACAAGTAACTAATTACAGTGGATTTTCCATTTTCCAAATAATTGAAATACACTGATGAGCTTCTTCATTGTTGCTCCAGCTTTACCGAAGCCACCAGGTGTTCTCCAGGTAACAGAACGCACAGCAACAAGCATTACGCTCACATGGGATTCTGGGAATCCCGAACCTGTTTCTTACTACATCATCCAGCACAAGCCCAAAAACTCTGAGGACTCTTTTAAAGAGATCGATGGAGTTGCCACCACTCGATACAGCGTGGGTGGGCTAAGCCCTTACTCCGACTACCAATTCAGAGTAGTCGCAGTGAATAACATTGGACGCGGGCCTCCCAGCGAAGCCATTGAGTCCAAAACAGCGGAGCAAGCGCCGAGTACCGCCCCACGGCAAGTCCGAGGGCGCATGCTAAGTGCAACGACCGCCATCATCCACTGGGATGAACCCGAGGAGGCAAATGGGCAGATAACAGGCTACAGAGTTTACTACACCACCGATCCCAGCCAGCATGTCAACCAATGGGAGAAACAGATTGTAAGGACTTCCAACTTCCTCACCATTCCCGGCCTGACGCCCAATAAGACTTACTACATCAAGGTCCTGGCCTTCACCTCTGTAGGAGATGGACCGCTCTCTTCTGATTTGCAGATCATAGCCAAAACTGGAGGTGGGTGTTGGGAATTACAGGAATAACAGCTCTTGTTGTTTACTTTTTGCAGGATTTTAAATATTGTTTAAATGGAATCATAATATATGTTAGAGTCAGAAGCTTATTATAGCGTCATGAATAATTTTATATCACACTATGGCTCTTTTTGCTGGAAATTCAACATAAAAACGTTTAATGTCATTAATGTATGTAATGTGTATTTTTGCATAAGCCCCTGAATGAATTACTTCATTTGATTTATTTTCTGTTTTAATTTGTAATTTAGTAGACACAAAGCAAAAGATCAGATGATCCTTAGCAGATGAATGGCATCGTGGTAAAAGCACTTTATGAAAATCTTGAGTTTGGATTGGATGACTGAATGGGCTTTATTCATACATTGAATCTGTTATGAACCTCGAGTTACTAAGCTTGTCCACTAATGCATTCCCAAGATACAAACATGAAGAGAAATGAATGTGATGGAAATTATAATTTGTATCACTTCTGTTGTTTATTATAACATTTTTATAGTGCCCTCTCAACCAACGGACTTCAAAGGCGAAGCCAAATCTGAGACGAGCATCTTGCTGTCGTGGAACCCCCCGACTCAGACGGGCCAGGACAATCAAATCATCGGATATGAGCTGCTCTATAAGAAAGGAGATGACAAAGAGGAGGTCTGAACGTGAACTGTCATTGGCAAATGTCTTCACTCGTCTAAGTCGCAGAATTGATGTCATTGTCATTGCTCAGGTTGACTGTACAAACTCTATTCCTTGTCCCTTCCTCAGAAACGAGTAAGCTTTGAGCCCACCACAACCTATTTACTGAAAGATCTGAAGCCATTCACTACCTACACGTTTCAGCTGGCCGCTCGCAGCAAACACGGCATTGGCGCATACACCAACGAGATCTCAGCCGAAACGCCTCAGACACGTAGGTCCCTTTCTGTCTTTACTGTCTTTCCCAAACACAGCGGTTCAAGAACAGGCGCAGCACTTAACAAAGCAGAAATCCTCCATTTCTCAACAGCGTTTGCTAATGTAATCCTGAATTTGTTTGAGCAGTGCTTTACAAAGAGATTTTTTTGAGAGATGGAGGCATTTCTGTTCTCCGCTTTTAGGGCGATGTTAGCGAACGTCTTGTTTGAATGAAAGGCAACTGGTGGAAGATGTAGTCAAATGACAAGGTCACTTTGTTCAATTTGGAGTCATTTATTAGCCAAGTAAGATATGAGACTGAATTATTCATCTGTTTGGCTGCAGCCGTGCCTTGTTTTTTGACTTTGGCTATTGTATACCACACTGCATTTGAAAGATTTACCAAATTTGGAAAGGTTCCCTCTGGAGCCTTGTTGTAAGCTCAAATGCAATGATATGTAGCTAGAAAAGAGAATCGCATTCCAAAAGACCTCATATTTATTCTTCATTCGTTCAAGTTGAACTGTAACCAAACCTTTAGATCAAATCCTTCATTAATTTCGCATAATTTGATGCATAAATAATGTATGACTGTGCTTCACTTCGTACTCACAATTTGAGACAATCTGAATAAATCTGAGGTCCTCTGAGTACATGCCAGGTAAGTATCTTGGAGGGCTGTTTTTGCGGTAGAGTGTTTGCATGTCCAAGTCTAGAAACGTCAGTCAGGAACTCTTGGACCAACCAGGCTTTTACCTCAAACCAACAGGCCTCGGAAAGGTTGGTGAGCAATGCATTTTCTGTTTTTACAGAGCTGACACATCAACCTTTGAAATTTTGGATTGATGGTAACTGCTTGGAGGAAACAGGGCCCGATTTAAACGCAGCTCATTTATATATTTCGCAGTGCTGTTGACGTATGACGAGAGCAATTGAAATCTGAGCCCTGAATTTAGGTTATTTAGGGGGAAAATGACATAAGTAGAGTTACGAAGGTAGGTTCTGTCGCTTCAGGGTCTGCACCAGTCCCACCCTGCACAATTTGTGAATTTGTTTTATGTTTTCTACCTCCTTATGAGAAGTCTGTGACATCTCTGCCCGTTTTGTTCTTCTTTTTAAGCTTCATTAAATTTATTTTCATGTCATCGTTTTTTTTATTTTTTATATATATATATATATATATAAATGTAGTCCCTGTGATTCATCCTCATTTGATGTCATTTTATTTTCCCTTTGTTTTTTGTTTTTGTTTGTCCATCATCAACATCATCTCCACCTCCACCACAAAAACAAAAAAAATCCTCTTACCTCAACCCCCGTGAACCTCACCTGGATCCAACCAAACTCCAAAACCACTCAAATCCAATTCAATGACTATTCTGCTCCTCCCACAATCCTCTGATCCTCCAATCAGAGCCCTCAGCTCCACCCCAGGAAGTCAAGTGTACTAGTCCCAGTTCTACCAGCATTCTGGTAAGTTGGAAACCGCCGCCAGTGGAGCTCCAAAATGGAATCATGACCAGATACACCATCCAGTACGCGGCGACCGAAGGCGACGATACCTCGTTGCATCAAGTCTCGGACATACCGCCAGAAAAGTACCATTATCTGTTGGAAAACTTGGAGAAATGGACGGAATACCGTGTGACAGTGAGCGCCCACACTGAAGCAGGAGAAGGCCCTGAGAGTTTACCTCAGCTAATCCGTACGGAGGAGGATGGTATGTCTTACTCACACGCCACTGTGACCCAATGCTAATGTCTACCCTTAAAACACGCCCCACTTCTGCCAGACTTCTGCACAAAGCACCCTAACACCCCTCACCCCTCTCGCTCCCTCTATTTACACTAACTCTACTAACCAGGATTTTTTGTGACTTTTCACCGAACCAACATTTGTCCCCCTTTGGCAATTTTTGGGAGAATTTTCGAGAGAATTTTTCAGACTTTTTACTTGACCAGACTTATTTCATGGCATGTTCTTCTGACGACCTTAAACTTCTAACAATCCCAAATGGCTTGCTGTTTTTTCCCCATTGTCTTATTAAGATAAATTAAATGGCTTTTTTAATGGAGTGAAACTCATTTTCATACATGAAAAAAGACAACTAAATCGAGAGTGAATCTTCAGAAATGGGGCTTTTTTTCTCAAACGTCCCACGATAATGACATTTTTTTCTTAAATTTGTCCATTTGTTTTTCTTTTTGTCTTCACTCTATCATAGCCAAACTCCTTTGGAGTGCTTCAAACCTGAAACACTCCTCTTGGCTTATTTTTGCTTGTTTTTATTCCATATTTTGACTCCACTAAACCCATTTTTCAGAAAAAAAATTAGGTCGGCTGTATGACCTGTTTTTGGGGATTGTTTTTGTTTTTTGTTTTTTTTTTCTCTCTCTCTTTTTTTTGTTTTTGACTTCCCATTGTTGAGATATTAGTGTTATCCAGTTCTTGTTAATGATATAATCCCATTTTGTAGATTTTTGTCTGCTTCACCGCTTTCTCAGGGGAGACGTCCAGTCGGACAGGAGGTGTCGCCTTTAAGCTTGACCTTTCTGTCTTCTATCCCATAATTCTCTCAGTGCCCAGTGGCCCTCCTCGTAAAGTCGAGGTGGAGGCTGTCAACTCCACGTCTGTTAAAGTGCTGTGGCGGTCGCCGGTGCCGAGCAGGCAGCACGGCCAGATCCGTGGGTACCAGGTGCACTATGTCAGGATGGTTAATGGAGAACCCGGTGGTCACCCTGTCATCAAGGACATCCTGATCGATGACGCTCAGGTAGGCACCCACCTGCACAGCTGCACCGCTTCTCAAGTCAATCTTTACAAGCTTTGACAAATTTTGTGGTTATGAGAGTTCATACAGCCAGCTGCCAACTATTTTGATTCAAGTTTAGGACTCTTTCACAAACTAGCGAGCTGCCTACCTAGTTACCAGAAAGTAGGCTTAATTTGGCAATCCCAGAATGCATTTCAAAACATATGATTAGAGGGCGAAAAAAACATCCAAGCTGGTTTTTCCAATTTTTTTTTTATTTATTTACCCCCCCAATTATTATTTTTTTCATTGCTTATTTGATTATTGTGTTGTCAGCAGGGCAGCTCACTATATGTTATAAAAATAAAATATAATTGTTAGATAAACAATTTAATGTTGGTATTTTTATAATAATAAATATATTCAGCAAAGATGATGTGATTATGACACAGAATAAATATATTCGTTTCATTTTACTTATTAATTGTTTTAAATTGTGCATATTTGATAATACAACAAGGAAGCACGAGTTTGAACGCACAGCAAAGAAGACTAAAACTAAAATGAAAAAGTAATAATGTGTTATAATAACACACAGCTATTCATTGTAAAAGTCCTTGCTTGCACATACTGTAAGTTATTGAAGGATACAAAGGGTCATTTTTCACTGAATGACTGAAATAACTGGAAGAAAGAAGGCCGTAAGTGTATACTTATGACATGCACAGGTTTGTGTATCCTTTTGTCATATCTTTAAGACTGAAGGCTTTCCCTAGACATTCATTTTCCCATGTGAGGTTAATGATGAAGTGCCATGAATTACACACAGCGCATAGACCTGTTACATTCTTGATTATACGTGCCTTCATGTTAGACAATGGACAGCGTGATGAGATCGGCCCGTCTGATTTTGAATCCTCCAGAATTATGAATCAATCATCATCCCAGCATCTGCTCGCTCACCGAAACAGAAGAGACGCACGTCGTCTGACACTCTCTCGTGTCTTCACCAGCAAACTCTAATTGAACTTCTTTTCTTGTTTGTCTGTTTGTTTGTTCCTCCTGCTGCTCTCTGGTCTGGGCTTCAGTGGGAATACGATGATTCAGCCGAACATGTGAGTACATCACAGAATTATGCAGCTTTGCACATTCACTTTATTTACATACACTTCCTTTCCTCGCTGGCCTATTAATATTATTTTGCGTAACCATCTAAAGATGCCATCTCATTCATTAACAATACATGCGAATAATATCTGCATATGAATGTTATCACAAAAATCCTGATTTTGAAATTTTGAAACAACTTAAATCACACATTTGCATGCAAACTCACAGACACATGCAGTATGTTAATCGAAAATTTTCATCATAAGAAACTGAATAACTCAGTGACCCAGCAGTAATGCTTTCTAATTTCTTATTTAAACAAAATAATTAGTTATTATGCTAAATACTACTTATGGACATGCATGCATTTAAAATAATCATGGGCATTAGAATGAGGGGATGAACAAATGCATGTGTGTTTGCACCTGTAAAAACACATTTATGCATTTAGCAAATGCTTTTATCAAAAGCGACTTACAAACGAGGAGCAAAGCACACTGATTCTCTTCGTGAATGAGTCCTAATGCGCACAGGCCCATTTTCCTTTATTCTTTTATACTGCCATTTAAACACATTCTTGAGCTCTTTTTTTTATAATGATTTAAAAGCTTTTTGTTAATGACTCACGTCCTGCTGTTTTTGTTTTTTTTTTTTCTCCAGGAGTTAGTCCTCACTGACCTGCATGCCGAGACCATGTACTCGGTTACGGTCGCCGCTTACACGACCAAAGGCGACGGGGCACGCAGCAAACCCAAGCTGGTCACCACCACCGGAGCTGGTAGGTTCGCGCCGCTTCAGAGCAATTTCTGCCTCTGTTGCTGTGGACTTCGTGAGCGCCACCGAGGCTCAGGCTTCTCCCCTGCAGCCATTAAGACTGAATGCCTATAATTGCCCTCGCAGTGATGACGGCGATTGTAATTCCACTCACCTACGGCTCTGACTTTGAAATGCTCACAGGGGTTAAGGAAATAATGGAAAAATCTGTCAGGAAAATGCCAAAATATACTTTTTCAAAAGAAAAGAATATGACGTCTCGATTATCACTGAAAGGCTCGAAACGCACAATCGCTTATAAGTACAGGTGCTTTTCTGTTGGACCCCTAATTGTGTTGTTATTCAGCTCCTGAAAAGCCTTTTATTTCACTTTTGTCCTTGAGCACATGACTGTGAAAAGGCGCACAGTATCACTGTTTATTTCTATTTGATATTGTATCATTACAAATTGTCAAACTCGCAGGGTTTTCGACTGGAGAATTAGGGGGATAGATACAGCAGTGCAATATTAAGAGGATCGGTGGCTGTATGTTAGATCAGTGAGCCTAAACTGGTTTTGCTTCAGATTTAACATCGTCTTGATTATATTCTATTTTACCTTGGTTAGTTTTGTTTTAATTTAAAGAAAAATTGTGTAGAGTTTGATTGGACACGCAACATTCGACGTCATCAACAAAAGATGTGTTTTCGCTTCCATTTTAACAGTTTAAAAGCTTTTTTTTAATTATTTTGCTGTCCTGTTGAGAAAAACTTTGTTAGATTATTTTAGCGCAGCATACATTTTTGTAGGAATGGGCGATTTACTGTCAGACATGATAAAACATTAGAAGTTTTATTTTTCAGTCTCTATCGCGGTTACATTGCAATATGATATTGTAGCACTGCATCATCACAAAAATTTTGCATTTGTGTATGTTTTAAACATACAAGCGATTTTAAACTGCTCAAGTGCAACAAGACACAAAACTCAATTAGGTACTTGCACATTGTCTGAATTGAGTTCTTTTTCAGAGCGCACAAATGACCAAATTCACACAAAAAGGCAGTATTTATGTAAGCATTGCCAGCCAAGTGAATGTAAACAATTGGGGGAAAATTGTCTCTATTTGATCCATGTATTAGGTCTTAAAGTGACAGCAGCCTAATATATGTTTGTGTCATTAATGTAAATCAAAAAAAAAAAAAAACTAACTGCTCTTGACTGAATCACTTTTGTATTCACTGTTATTGTACTAAATCAACTTGAACTGAATCAACATTGAATCTGAAATGAGCTGAATAGGCCATTTTTCACAGTCCACGTGTCGCTTCCACTAGTAGCGTAAAAGAATTTACGCCTGCATTACTGTCACTGTTACAGCAGAAGTTATTTTACACAACTATTCGAAGCTTCTGCTTTTCGAACTCCGAAGTGTGAAAAAGGTCTATAATGACAATACTGTCTTCAGTAGAGCTGCCTAACGACTAAAACTTAATTTGTTTCATAATTAATTTCATATACTGTTGACACTTATGTTCTCTTTATTGCATTGAAGCTTGGATTAGTTAAGATAGTATTAGTTCCCTTTCA
>NW_015554076.1:178337-184195 GCF_001515605.1 Sinocyclocheilus anshuiensis | reverse complement strand
CCTCAGCTAAATAACTGCTAGCTGTTCCACCATTGGAACATGCTGTAGGTCGAGCTCCCTCTCGATTGAGAGCTGGGTGTTTTGCTCCCTCAGCTACAGATTTACTGCTAGCATCGTTCCCTACTCAGGGAACCATGGTTACATAAGTAACCTGAGACGTTTTTGTGCAGATTTTGAAATTAGGTATCCAAGTATTTAGTATTGTAACAAGCTCTATTGTTATATATTTATTGCTATTATGAAATTACTCATATTCTGATATAATATTTTGTTCAAATCGCAGCCCCCTAAACTGCTCTACTTTTCTCTTTCTTGGATTAGTTAATCTAGTATTAGTTATTGCTGTGATATCGTAATTGTGAGATTTAATTGGTATCCATATCATAACAACTGTATTTCCAGCAAAAATAACTATGTTGTGCTCTATATTGATATTATGAATTGAGGTCCAGTCGGCCACCTCTAAACCGTCGTATGTTTCTCTGTGTCATCTGTCCGTTTTCAGTTCCGGAAAAGCCTCGTCTCATGGTGAGTCCGACGAACATGGGCACGGCATTACTGCAGTGGCACCCGCCGACAAACACCTACGGCCTGCTGCAAGGCTACCGGCTGCGGTTCGGCCGCAAGGACGTGGAGCCCCTGACCGTTATCGAGTTCTCCGAGCGCGAGAACCACTACACCACCAAAGAGATCCACAAGGGGGCATCCTACACCTTCCGCCTCTCGGCCCGCAACCGGGTGGGATTCGGAGAGGAGACGGTGAAGGAGATCACCTCTCCCGAGGACACTCCTGCCGGTTACCCACAAGGCATCGTAGCCCAAAGTAGCACGACCACCACCATTCAGGTCAGCTGGCAGCCTGTGGCGTTAGCCGAGCGCAACGGAGCCGTCATCAAATACGCCCTTCAGTACAAAGACATCAACAGCCCTCGCAGCCCCTCAGAACTGTTCATCACAGCACCCGAGTCCACCGTCACGCTGGACGGCCTTAAAGCAGACACCACTTACGATATTAAAATGTGTGCCTTCACCAGTAAGGGCCCCGGCCCTTATAGTCCTAGCGTCCAGTTCAGAACGCAACCCATCAACCAAGGTAGGAGGCTCGCAACACCCTCTCGGCCCCGTTTGCCTTCTCCTACAACCTTAAGTCACCTGTTAAAAAGAGTTTGGATTTCAGAACCAAAGCAAATCAGAAAATGTCCCTAGCATAGCTAGTTCAAATCAGTTAGCGTCCTGCGGAGAGTCGATGGTAAGCTGCAGGTAAGGTTGGAGCTCTGGGCTAGTCCTCATGAGGTAGCAGGCGAAGTGCTTGGCAGGTAAGGCTGATGTTGAAACGAAGTGCTGCGGATCTGTTTGTCTAATTCATCTGCCCCAACTTTCTTTTAGCAGTGTTTGCAAAAAATTTTCACGTGAGAGCTGCCATGAAGACCTCAGTGCTGCTGACGTGGGAGATTCCCGAGAACTACAACCCCGCACAGCCATTTACGGTGAGAGACTCAGAGAAACCATTAGCCTGCATGAGGTTCTGTCAGCTAGAAACTGGCTACATAGCGAAAAAGAAGTGTGCTTAATTGGATTTTAAGATGCACTTGTAGTGTACTTCAAAACTTAAAAGTATAGTAAAAAAATATATATTTCATGAATTTCTTTCTAAACACACTTAAGTACACTTTTAAAAAGTGATCTTTGTAATAATGTGAAATGAAGTCTTACTTTAAAGTATGTTTCAAATCATTGTTTTAATAATCTTTTGTGCTGTTTTAACACTTAAGTACACTTATTTTGATGTGTTGAATAACATACTAAAGCACATGAAAATAACTTGATTAGCATTTTAACTGTAGTGTTATTCAATATTAGCATTAAAGTTAATGTTTTAAATTTACTGAATTGCAGCTTCATCATTACAGATATATTTAAATACATGACATACAAGTTTCAATAGAAATTACATTAAAGTATAATTTAGTTGATCATAAATGCTTCTCAGTACATTCAGCAGTACTTTAACCATATTTCAAAGACAGAAGTCATTATAAAATTACATATAGAGATGTGCTTCAGTCCTACTTAAGTGGGTCAAAAACACAAAAATTCAGCTAATTGCATTTAATGTAAATTTAAACTATAATACATTTTAATTTAATTGCAAGTAAAATGCAGTTAAGCGTCTGAAAACATTTGATTCAGTTCACACTTAAGTCTTTTATTTTAAAGTATTTTTTGTAATAAGTACTCTTAGTATGCTAAGTATGCTTTAAATATGTACTTTTAAGTACCTACTTCTTTTTCACAAGGGACCGTCTAAGGCAGAGTAGCACAAAATACGGCATAACGGATACATGCAATTACGATTTAATATTTGGCCAAAAGAAGGTATCATCATAATGCTGCCTAACATTTGGAGCATCGCTTAAAATGCTGCCTACACAGGCTGCACACTAGGTTTTGGGTCACTAGCTCCAGCTAACACATTAAAACTGGTTAAAGTCTGGCGTGACGGTGGTTCCTCGTAGATCCTGTATGATAACGGCCAGAGTGTGGAGGTGGATGGGAAGCTGACGCAGAAGCTCATCACCAACCTTCAGCCGGAGACGCAGTACTCCTTCCTGCTCACCAACCGTGGGAACAGCGCCGGAGGACTGCAGCACCGTGTCTCCACCATGACAGCACCTGACATACTGCGCACCAAACCCTACCTGATCGGCAAGACCAGTTCAGACGGCATGGTCACGGTCGAGCTGCCGGCTGTTCAGACGGCTGAGAAAGTGAAGTGAGTACCAGTTCTGCTTTGTGTTTGAGTTTAATGAGAGAAGCACCATGGGCTTTACGAGAAGATCATTCACCTGCGTCTCAACACTACGTCTTTTAATCGCATTTACCAATTATTCTGTTTAGTCTTTCCATCTCAAGTGGTCCAAAAGTTGTAAAGTTGGTTGTTTGACCATCTTTAATTTTCCTCATTTTCCAACCAATTTTTTTTTTATCTTATTCTTACAAAAGCGGAGGTCTTGGTGTCATGGCCCACAATGCATTTTTGGTTTCAGAAACCTCAATATCAGTTCAGAATGGTTCAGTGAATCTCAATTAACAAAAACTGATCTCTAGTTCACATTACATTTACATATATAAATATTGTGCACATTATTGTTCTTTTGACTTGGAATTTAAGTTGAAATGATCATAATTTAGGGTCACTTTATAATGGGAAGTCTCTGCCATGTTTTTTGGGGGTTTCTATGTATGTATATTAAGCATACAGAGCTTTATTTTATAAAACATTTTTAATGAAGTGAGAATTGTGCACATTTTAGTTGTGATTACATGGAAAAGAATGACTAGCATTCTTCAAAATATCTCTTTTGAGTTTCTTGGGAGAAAGAAAGTCATATGAGTTTAGAAAGTAGATGAGAGTGACGACCTGTTTTTGGCTGTTCTGTCTATCAGAGGGGCGTCTGAAGCGTGAAACTGAGCCCAGCGGCCTGGAAGTGAAACTAGACTAAAGCGCGGTGAGGTTGGCAGGTTATTGATGTGTTTACCGAGGGTCGCTCTCTTTCGTCAAACATGTGGTTAATCCAGTGTCATCCCGAGTGGATTGGAAAGTCCAGATTGATTGGAGCTAATCTTGATGGATGTCCTGATGCTGTCAACACAACCTTATAGACTCTGTCTGGCTCTCTCTGTAGGGGTTACTACATCGTGGTGGTGCCGCTGAAGAAACAGCGGCCCGGAAAGTTCATCAAACCCTGGGACAGTCCGGATGAGATGAATCTGGAAGAGGTAAGAGATGCCCAGTCCACCTCACACCAGCGTTTAGAGTCATTGCATCATACATAATGCCTTACTGATCAGGCAGCGGCCCCTGTAAAGGACATGATTCCCAACACAACTACCAGCAGTTATGTGAAAAGAAAGCAGCGAGAGCTCGCAGTCGCACCATCGGCTCCAGTCATATGCAAATAATGGAAACGGGAACAAAAGCAGCTCTCCTCTAAATGCAGGGCGAGAGGGCGAGAAATAGAGGAAGACTGCATTATTGCTCCAGCCGAACGTTCGATATTATTTTTAGCCAGGGTAAATATTTGAGAGGCTTTTCTATGGCGAAAGTCAGCGAGTGTTTTCCTCTGAATTGCGCCAGACGGGCTGCCGAACGCCAGCCGCTGCTCAGGAAGGGGCGGCACCACGCAGATATCTGCATTCTGATTGGCTGACAGTTGGACATGCCCCTCCCCCCACCAGCTGGCCTGAGGTGCTTCTGCAAACCTGGTTACTGATAGTTCAGTGTGTGCAGTTAATGAAGAAAACACACCGTCAGCACTGCAATCGTTGCCATTCCCTCAACATCAGACCAAACGCCACAATGACATTTACTAGACAGTTGTTACACACACACACACACACTCTCTCTCAAAGAAACACACACACACTCTCTCTCTCTCACACACATACACACACACACACACGCTCTCTCTCACACACACACACACATAAAGCTGAAACTAAAATTTAAAACTGAAAATATAAAAATAAAAGTTCCTTCAAAATATGAAAATTGATCTCACTGATCATAATGTGTGTTTTATGCTGAACTGATCAGTTTTTTCTCTCCGTCTCTCTTACAGCTGTTGCGAGAAATCAACCAAACGAGTCGCGCTATTCGCTTCCGTCGGCAGATGGAGCCCAAGCCATACATAGCGGCATATTTCCACGAGCTGCCGAACGAATTTACGCTAGGAGATGCCAAGATGTACGGAGACTTTGAGAACAAGCAGCTGCTGAACGGACAGGAGTACGTCTTCTTTGTGCTGGCGGTGCTGGAGATCTCCGACAACGTGAGTGTCAGCGGCCGCTTTACTATTGGTTTGGTGGTAAAAATCCATAAAAAAAGATACAGTTATTTGAGAAGCAAAACTAAGAATGTGTCTTATTTTATTTTAATATTGTTTGTATATGTTTTTTTTTGTTTGTTTTTTACGCATAAACCACACAAAAAGTGTGTGTGTGTGTGTGTACATATATACACACGTATTTAAAAAAATGCACAAATGCAATATTTGAAAGCATAAATAATGTATCTCGCTTTGTTAATTTAAATAAAACTGAAATGAAATAAGTTGCAAATATTGGATAACTTTAATTTTCAAACTTAAATGTAATTAAGTAATGTTGCTTTAGCAACTAATTGAAGTTTAAGTACTAAAATTACTACAACTAAAACTGAAAAAAATAAATAAAGGAATAAAGAAATATTTTTTAAAAGCAAGTTTTGTCGTCTGCTTTCTATTGGTTTAATGGTTAAATAATAATAATAATAATTATGATAATAATTATAATAATAAATATATCAATGGGTAAAGTTATTTCTAAAAGTAATGCATTACAGTATTGCGTTACTCCATAAAAAAAGTAACTAATTGCGTTACTTAGTTACTTTTTATGGAAAGTAATGCATTACCTTACTTTTGCATTACTTTTTGTCACCTTGTATTTTATTTTATTTTTTTTTTTTTTTATTTTTTTTTTTAAAGCATAAACCACAGTAATTTTAACTAGGTAAACTCAAGCTTCATTCAAGACATGTTCCCTGAACACCATGCTTATTATTGTACAGAATTTCTCTTGTCAAATGAATCTATCTTGCTTTATGAATGTTTACATATTTGCTTGGGTCTGAATCATCTGAATCAACCATGTGAGGCAGTCAGAGCGAGAGACTGAACGCTATCAGCACACAGTCCTGCTGGAATACAAGTGGCATGTCTGTCTGTCTGTCTGTCAGCCTCTCTGTATGTCTGTCTGTCTGTCCGTCTGTCTATCTATCTCTCTGTCTGTCTGTCTGTCTGTCTGTCTGTCTGTCT
>NW_015554076.1:175287-178081 GCF_001515605.1 Sinocyclocheilus anshuiensis | reverse complement strand
TCTGTCTGTCTGTCTGTCTCTCTGTCTGTCTGTCCTTTTGTTTGTCTGTCTGTCCGTCCGTCTGTCTCTCTGTCCGTCTGTCTGTCTCTCTGTCCTTTTGTTTGTCTCTCTGTCTGTCTGTCAGTCTGTCTGTCTGTCCTTTTGTTTGTCTCTCTGTCTGTCTGTCGGTCTCTCTGTCTGTCTGTCTGTCATTAATTTAAATAAAACTGAAATGAAATAAGTTGCAAATATTGGATAACTTTAATTTTCAAACTTAAATGTAATTAAGTAATGTTGCTTTAGCAACTAATTGAAGTTTAAGTACTAAAATTACTACAACTAAAACTGAAAAAAATAAATAAAGGAATAAAGAAATATTTTTTAAAAGCAAGTTTTGTCGTCTGCTTTCTATTGGTTTAATGGTTAAATAATAATAATAATAATTATGATAATAATTATAATAATAAATATATCAATGGGTAAAGTTATTTCTAAAAGTAATGCATTACAGTATTGCGTTACTCCATAAAAAAAGTAACTAATTGCGTTACTTAGTTACTTTTTATGGAAAGTAATGCATTACCTTACTTTTGCATTACTTTTTGTCACCTTGGTGGGGCTTGCTTTTTTATATTTAATAACAAAAATCCCAAGTGTTATATTGTTTGGCAACTGTAAAGTCCCCGTTCACACCAAAAGTGAAATTAATAATCCTGAAGGAAACGCCTGTGCCTCTGAACTCACTCCTGATTTCTCTCAACACAGGGACAGGAGAGCTGTCAGTCAATAAATGGAAAAACAAAGTAACCTGTGTTACTCATTTGTAAAAGTAACTGTAAATTTAAAAGTAATGCGGTATTTTACTAGTTACTTGAAAAAGTAACCTGATTATGTAATAATAATAATACTTAAATAGTTATCTCTCTGTCTGTCTGTCTGTCAGTCTGTCTGTCCTTTTGTTTGTCTGTCTGTCTGTCGGTCTCTCTCTGTCCGTCCGTCTGTCTTTCCGTTTGTCCTTCAGTCTGTCTGTTGCAGGGAAAGCCCTGAAGAGCTGTCAGCGGCGGGACTGTGAGATAAACGCCTTCCCTTTAATAGCAACAGAGTCTTATCAACTGCACTGCAGAGAGACAGCCACACACACACACACACACACACACACACAGAGGAATGATTAGCTCTGTGAGCAGTGAGACAGTATTCAGTGAGCTGCAGGTCACTGTCAGCGCTGGAAACACAGAGACACAGACAGTAGAGCTGGACTCGATGACCGAACCTCATATTACTGCTTAAATCATGCTAATGTAACACACACTCAATTTCCTCCATGTTTTTCATCACTCTCATGTGAAAATTACATTAAGCAGTTCAGTAATGAAACAAATTCAAGGAAATCAATACTTTTATTTAGCAAGGATGCATTAAATTGATCAAAAGTGACAGTATAGACATTTATAATGTTACAAAAGATTTCTATTTCAAATATATGCTGTTCTTTTGAACTGTAATAATATTTCACTGTTTTTACTGTATTACTAATCAAATAAATGCAGCTTTGGTGAACAGAAGAGACTTCTTTCAAAAACAACCCCAAACTTTTGAACTTTATGCCAGTTTATGTCTCTGAATATAAAGCCTGAAAACTGTGTGTGCGTGCGTGTGTGTCTAACGTCTCCGTTTATCTGCTTGTGCTGATGATTTCAGAGTAAATTAGATGCTAATCACTGAAAGTAGTTCTTAACTCTCATCACTGAACACAGCCCAACACACACTGATGAATATTACATTAATCAGAGTCATAACAGGATTTCAGACCGCTGACAGTGTTTTTATATGATCGTATTTATATAGTTCCGTTTAATTGTTTCCGTTAATTGTTTCCAGCACGTCGAGGCTGTTTGACTGTGTGCTTGAATAATAATACGCTGCCATTGATTGCAAGGAAACGTTCCCTGCATTAGTCTGAAACATATCGTTACGTATATACTATTACATGTGCTATCTATGCAAGGATAGTTTAATGCATGTGAACGTGAAGCGGTTTTGTAGTAGTTACACCTGAAAGGGATGATTTAGACACTTTACAGATCAAATAACTCTTGTTGTCCTGAATAATTCATGCAAGTGCTTTAAAAAAACTACGAGCTGCACGTTTCTGCTGCACTCTGCCCATTGGACAGCCCGACCTGCTGCTGCTGCGTATGCCCTGGCATCCGAGCGAGATGTCAAGGAGGGGAGTCTTAGAGGACGTCTCTAAGAAGAAAAAACGGCCTCTTCCATTCCTTCTCAATCTTTATATGAAAAACAGGAAGAAAGGAAGGCTCACCTGAGCTGGAGGGTTATGGCCTATATATATTATTTTCTGTTTTTATTTTAATTTTAAAGTTTTAATCATTTTGTTTAGTTTTTGTCATTTTTAGTTCAGCTGTAGTCATTTTAGTACTTTAGGTTAAACAATTAAAATGAGGAATGTGAGAAACTTGCTGAACTTTATTTTATATTATTATTATTATTATATTTATTTATTTTTATTTCAAGTAACAAAAATGTTTTAATGATTTCAGTTTTAGTTTCAGTTTTAGTTTTAATTAACTACAATAACACAGATTCAAGCAAAAAAATTAAGAGTATGGTGGGATTTTATTGGCTTTATCATTATCCAAGTGACTTCATTTCTGAGTTATTAGGGTGAAAGATTGTAAAAGCAAGCTCACTAGAATAATGTTCACTGATAAGCAGAAACGTGTTAAGAAAGTAAATGGAGTCGATTTGGATTTCATGTTGACTTTAAGCCTGTGTGTGTGTGTGTGTGTGTGTG
>NW_015554076.1:158921-175205 GCF_001515605.1 Sinocyclocheilus anshuiensis | reverse complement strand
TGTGTGTGTGTGTGTGTGTGTGTTTGCAGTTATACATTGTAAGTATCTGTGCGATAATCTGTGGTGCTCATTTGAATATAGACTGATCTGATCATCTGCTGTAAATTACAGTCAGGCATTGAGCTGAACATCTATCATGATGAGGTCCTTCATATATCCAGGGTTATTTGATGTCTTCTGATGGCAGATTTATTTATTAATCACAGAATCAATGTCACGGGCTCATGCACACAGCTCATAGTGTAATATCACAATGTCAACAACACAACGCACTCACTGCCTGTGATGCACCAATTCAGTACAAACAAACAGTCTCACAGACAGAAACAAGAGAGCAATTCCTGCTGTCAAGACACGTGCAGAGTACATGCACAATGAAAAACCTGTAAATATCGGTGATTAAAACAGATTGTCATTTGATTTCTGAGGATGAATGATTTCTGAAGGATCATGTGACACTGAAGACTGGAGTAATGATGCTGAAAATACAGCTTTGATCACAGAAATTAATTACATTTCAACATATATGCATAAAAAAATCATTTAAATTGTAATAATATTTCACAATATTACTGTTTTACCGTATTTCTGATTAAATACATGCAGTCCTGGTGAGAAGAGACTTGTTTCAAAAACATTAAAAAAATCTTACTTTTGTATGGTAGTGTATTATCATTATTAGTTTTACTCATCAGGTTTTGAACTAAACCCTTATTCTGGGGGAAAAAAAATAAATAAAAATAAATATATATATATATATTTAAATACATGCAGTCCTGGTGAGAAGAGACTTGTTTCAAAAACATTAAAAAAATCTTACTTTTGTATGGTAGTGTATTATCATTATTAGTTTTACTCATCAGGTTTTGAACTAAACCCTTATTCTGGGGGAAAAAAAATAAATAAATATATATATATATATTGTTCCAATTTCTGGACAATTGCAGTACATAAATATGTAAATGTATCTGTATTATACTTAACATGAAATAAATGTATTTGTACATTTAAGAACTCCTGAATAATTCATGCAAGTGCTTTAAAAAAACTACGAGCTGCACGTTTCTGCTGCACTCTGCCCATTGAAAACATATTACTTTAAATACAATTTCTGCTCTTTATACAAACCCAGAGACACATCAAACATGTTGTGGTGGATTTTCTTGCAGATGTTGTACGCGGCAAGTCCGTACTCTGATCCGGTGATGTTTGCCGATATCGACCCGCAGCCCATAATCGATGAAGAGGAGGGTCTGATCTGGGTTGTGGGGCCTGTGCTGGCCGTCATCTATATATATATATATATATATATATATATATATATATAATGTGTGTTCAAAAAATATAAAATTACATGAGAAATAAGACTGGGATAAAGCCTTGAGTATGTTATTTCACACCAAATCTAGTTAGAATCAGGCACGGTCGATGTGTTTTAATAGAACGGATCAGATGAAAACTAACAAATGTAAAGCCACTCTGAATATCAGCAGTTGTGATGAGGACATCTGTGTTTGTCTTGCGTACTAACTCTCTGTTCTCCCTTCCTGCCGCTTCCACTGGAGCAGTCAACCAGACAGGTGAGAGCATGCAGAAGAGCTGTACCTGAAACACACGCACTGGTCACGGCTCACAGAATGTGTCACATTTGAATGCCCGTCACGAGCGTGTTTGCTTGACCTCTTGCAGTGCTGCTCTGATAGTCCAAACACAGTTTTGTCCTGAAGTATATGATGTATTTCTTTCAGGAAAAGGGCAGAGTCAGAGGCCAGGAAAGGCAGTCTGCCCAGCGGTAAAGAAATGCCCTCCCATCACGCCACCGACCCTGTAGAGTTACGCCGTCTGAACTTCCAGACTCCCGGTAAGAGCTGCTGACCGCCATCCGCCTCATCTTCACCGTCAAACACAAACCATCAACCAACTCCTTGAGTCTGAAACTAAAGATTTTGATTCCGACTCGGTTTCAGTGAAGTGAAGATTCTAGGCTTAGAAATGGTTGAATCATGAGGACGTCTCGAATAGTGTTTCCCAAACCGTGTACCCTCAACAGTGCATATTTTGGATGTCTCCTTTATTTGACGCGCCCAGTTTAGCTTTAAGGGGCTCTGCTAACAAGCTGAAGAGTTGAATCCGATGTGTTTGATTAGCGAGATGTACAGAATGTGCATTATTGGGGGA
This sequence comes from Sinocyclocheilus anshuiensis, assembly GCF_001515605.1. Lineage (NCBI taxonomy): Eukaryota > Metazoa > Chordata > Actinopteri > Cypriniformes > Cyprinidae > Sinocyclocheilus > Sinocyclocheilus anshuiensis. The sequence continues at coordinate 173,027 of NW_015554076.1, read as the reverse complement.
ACTCTGGGCTCTGGATGGGGAAACACTGATCTAGAACACACTACCTCTGTTCCAAAGCCTAGTGAGCTGCCTACGTAGACGGCATTTATAGGTGCACTCTAGACTTGAAGGCTCCTCAAAATCCATGCAGCAAGATTGTGTTGCTTACAATTTTGGCCAAATTGTATGGCAGCATTGAATTTAACCTTCAAAGAGGCAATCCCAAAATGCATTGTGACAAGCTCAGTGAATATGTCATCCATAAGCAAGACAAACGTTGATTACAAGGTCTGTCAAATTGTGGATCAGTTGAAATGAATTGAGTGGTGCTGCCTATGTGGAATACGTCAAATCAGTGACTCGAGGATCAGTTACAGTTCCTGCCTGAGTAGACAGCAAGGCATCTCACTAGATTTGGGAGCATGTTGGTGATGCATTGGCCAGCTTGTAGGCGCCTCATGAAGAAACACAGTCTTAAATTAGTCTATGGACATAAACAGACCTGTGTGTAGAAAGTCAACGTGGTGCTCTTGTTTTGCTCAGCATCGTAAAGGTTTAATGGGAGGGTCTGTAAGCCATATGGAGCCAAGGATACAGAGACACACCTCTTGAGGAATCGGCCTGAATACTCACAAACACACAGGACAGGTGGCTTCAGAATGATGGAAGGGCAGAAAATCCCTCCGGACTCTTGGCCTGCAGCTTCACAGCTGACCCGAGAACTCCTCGCAGTACATTCATAACAGCTCAGTGAGTTTACCTGAAGAGCGAGGACTGTGGCCAACCAAAGCCAGCTGAAGAAGATTATGGAGATATATATTCAAGCCAGTGGCTCTCAAAACCTCTGCTGGTGATTGTATATTCAGTTGGTGAATCAACACACACACACACACATAGGAGGGCCGTTGTGTTTGAAAGCAGCGGAGTGTGAACGAGTCGCAGAGGAATGTGGGAATTGTCGAGCGGTGAACGGCTGCTCCCTCCTGACCTTGGTGAACAAGGTGAAGTGCTCTCGGTTCTAGAGCGGCCAGCCGTGAAGACCTATAGATTTATTTTCTGAGGGGCAAAACAACGGTGACAACAGTTGCTCCATTAGTTTCTCAGAGGAGAACCTGGGTGCCAGCGAGACCAGCTCTAAACACATTGAACCAGAGTCCATCTGTCTGGACTGCAAGAGCAAGACAGATGGACTGGAGGGAAACTCTTCACCTTTCTGATAAAAATGGCTCAGTGCAGCATTTGCTTCCAAGCTGTGGATGGTGGCCTACTCTTAAAAGTTTGCATCCTAAAAGTAAAACTGATTACTCCTATTAGTTGTTCAGACTAGTTCTTAAGACCCAGTCTTAACATAGTGGCTGCGTTTATGCTACTGGCCCTTGGTCTCCACTGTTTTGATGGCTTTAAAGAGGTTTTGGGCACCGGTCATGCTGGGGGACCAACCAGCCAAACCCAAAAACTCACTTACCACACAACACAATTCATAGAAGTTTATTCTGAGGAGTGGCATTTGTTGCTAAACTAAACCTTTGAAAGCTCTATTGCTTATTGTATATTTTGTTGGGGGATCAGGACACACATTTAGGCTTTCCATTGTGTTTGAAAGCAGGCAAGCGTGTCCACAGAATTTGGGAAGTGTCCTGAGGTCAACACAACTGTTGGTCTTAATGAAGACCTGTTTACCTAACAGAAGAAAAACAGCTTAAACCATCCTAAGGTTGGTTAGCTAGTCTTAGCAGGCCACTAGCCTGGTTTCCATGTAGTAGTTTTGGGCACTCGTCAACAGGTCAGTCTGGGAGACTAGCTAAAGCAAGCCCGGTCAAACCACCTCAAGTTGGTTTTCTTCTTGAACCATTCATCAATTGCCCAATGTTGCCATTGAATGTGATCCCCATCCTTACACAGCAGTGACATTCATTTTGATATTCATCTACGACGTGAATAGGCCAGGGTTCGTATTCACGTGTCGGATTTGCATTGCAACACGGTTTCAAGAGCGATGTTCCATGCACTCAATCCTCTCAGCGGCACTTTATTAGCGCACTCGTGCCCCTCTTTCGCAAACAGCCTCTTAGGAAGCTTTGCATCCTCCATTTTCCCTTCAGGCAGCCCGAACGCAGCCTTCTTGGTTTCCCTTCAGAACGTGTTATCCTCATTTCCGCATGTTTGTCGTCCGTTAGCCGTTAGCATGTGTGACTGTTTTTACTAACAAATAAACGTAGAGATGGAGTCGTAGCGTGGTTTGCGACTGTCGACTGTCATTTCAGACTGTGTTTCTACTGCCTCTTATTTTTAGTTCCGATAGAGACCGATCACCACATTTTGCAAACCGGTTATCAGTATTCAACTATTCAAAAGCATCCTCTGCAGTGCAAACACAAACTCTCTCGCAGACACGCGCCTTCTTTGCAAATCTCACAGCCGAAGCCCTTAGAGAACAGACAAACATGCGCATGATAAACGTGCATGCCATCTTCTCTGTCCTTGTTACGTTTGTTTTGACATGTCTTTTTTTTTCTCCGAATGTGTTATCCTCATCTCCGCATGTTTGTCGTCCGTTAGCCGTTAGCATGTGTGACTGTTTTTACTAACAAATAAACGTAGAGATGGAGTCGTAGCGTGGTTTGCGACTGTCATTTCAGACTGTGTTTCTACTGCCTCTTTTTTAGTTCTGATAGAGACCGATCACCACATTTGCTTGTTTTAACGTCAGCTAGTATGATTTATCCCCGTCCCCTTTTCCTTCGCAGGTTCAGCCACATCGGTTTACCCCAGTAACCTCCATTTGTCAAGTTAGTCGTTCTTGTTTCTACATATGCCACTGTGTCTGTTCATTTCCTTCACTTCCTCTCTGGACTGCGTTCATCTCCTCACGCCGCTTTGCCTCACGCCAGCGCAGGAGGCGGGATTTGATATGTCGCATCCTTTAGACTCATCGCCAGCTCAAACTTTAATATCCAGCCCCTAAAGTTCTACTCTACTCCATCTTTCCACCATGTTTCCCGCCATGTTAACGCTTGCGGACGAATAACATTCCTCTCTTCATTAGGAATGCTCTGTGCGGCTTCTGTGTCCATTCTCTCCGAGCATGTGGCTGCTTCGTTCAATCATACAGGCCGAACAAACCTCACATCCTTCATCCTCTGTGATGCCCATCTCTCGGCGCAGGCTCTGGTGTGCTAGCGCTAACCCCGGGACTCTTTGTTTGTCTCCTGTCTGCAGGGATGGCCAGTCACCCTCCCATCCCAGTCATGGAGCTGGCCGATCACATCGAACGCCTGAAAGCAAACGACAACTTGAAGTTTTCGCAGGAGTATGAGGTAATGCTCAGCCATTATGTTACTTTCTGCATGAAAAATCTGGTTTTGTTCTCAACTTTTCTGACTCCAAGGCCCCCCGAGGTATTCCTGCTACTTCTGCTGTAATAGCAAAGCTGATAATTTTTAAACTAGGAATGGTAATATATAATAATAATAATAATAATAATAATAAAATACAGCATTTACACACATTTACTTTTTTTTTGGATTAACAGTTCATTTACGTAATGTTTTCTAGACATTTGATTAGTTATCTTTTACTTACAAATTGCACTTTCTACCAAATAAGATATTTTATATCTCTGATTCTTAAATTAAAATGGCAGTTGTTAAAGGAATACAATAAGAAACATGATGCTAGGTTACATTTAGATTTTTAGCTGTTCAGTTTATTTTAAGCCTTGTTTTGCCTTATTTTAATTCATTTTAAGCCATTTTGTGCCCCCCTTGGATGTATGCAGAGGCCCCCTGGTTGAGAACCACTGGTTTAAATGCTTGTGTTTTGCATTTATATATATATATATATATATATACACAAGTTATATTATCAGCATAACAATTTCAGTGAAAAGTAAAAATGAACATGAATTTGAATTTGAAGGTGTCTGAGTATTTAGTTTGTCTGAGTTGGTGATCAACTTCTCCAGCATGGTTTGAGATGATCCAGAGAGTATCTTGAGTCACATGATCAGTGTCACTTATTTATATTTGATTAGTTCTTCCAGCTACATAATTAAATGAGTGTCAGAGTTGTGTCTCTCTGTATGCGCAGGGCAAGAAATCACTCATTAACTCATACATGTTGCCAGATCTTGCTGGAATAAAAGCAAGAACAAGCCCATAATTAACTTAAATCCAAACGCTTTATCATGACCTGTTCCTACCTATTTTATTAACTCCATCAACTGGATCGCTTTATGTGCTGAGCAAAACAAACATGCTTAATAAACGTTGCTTATAATAAGTGGACATGGCAACCCTTCACGAACGCTCTCTGCAAAGCAGCCTTGCAAACATAAACAAGATGGCTCTGTTGATGATGGTTTAGTTAAAACTGCTGAACATAAGTCTTTGGTCGCTGTAATATTACTAATATGTCATAATATAGTATGACAAATAATATGACAAAAATAGAGGATGCCGTAACGTTTACTGTCGTTTACTGCGCCGGCGTAGGACAGGTCAGGTAGGATGTTTCGGAGAGATCGCAGGGCCAGAGCACGAGTCCGTTTGGTGATGTCAGCGCTTACGTGACAGATTGTTTTTGGGCCCTCGGCCTGCGGTTGCTGAGCATGAGGTCAGACGTGGAGCTCGGCCAAAACGCCTGCCAGAGCTGAGCTCAAGCACATGGTATTGTCATTCCGGGGCGCTTTTGCATGGGCACAGAAAGTCATTTCAGCAGCACAATGAAGCGCGCGAGTTCACGAACCATGTTTCAACAGATTTGGGCAGAATGATGCAGCTTAGCTGGAGATTTGTCATCTTTAGTGACGCTTTATGGCGCGGCGCGGCAACTCGCCCTGACAGAAAAATACCACCACTATCAATTTATGGTTCTTCATACCGAGGCCCGTTTGCTTATTGTAGAGTTACGCAAACAAGCGCCAGTGCTTTACAGCTAAAACAGCAGCGTCTCCTCGTCTCTCCTCGCAGCTATACGTGTCGAATGTGAAATATGTGCTTTGGCTGTTGACAGTCTCACAGCGTTTATCGTTTTGCTATTTCTGAGTGTAATTTGTCAAAGTGGGGCTGTGATTTGTTTGCAGTCGTCTGCTCTCGTTTGAAACGGCACATCAGTGGACAAAAGCGCCGTTTGAAAGGGAGCACATCTCTGCGTGATCCTTTAAAATCTATTCAAGGCATGAAGACATTACTTTCCCCTCTTCGCTTACGGGACCAATTTTCATTCATTCAACGCTCCTCTGAAAACTGTAATTTGAAATTTGTCAACGCGGAGAGCCGGGCTCGCAGGCAGATGCGTATCATCTTTTCATTTTCAAAAGACACTGCGGAGACTGAATAATTTCATTATTAAAGTAAATGGGAAAAAATTGCAAACGGCACATAAGACTGACGCTGAGGTCATATTGAGCACAAAAGCTCTTTCACTGGCAGACTCGTCCTGCTCTCTTTCAGGCCCACACCTGTTTTTAAGAAGCTCAGCGCTGAAAGCTTCAATCGTCTGACTTCCTGAAGAAATCAAAAGAAGAACGTTAACGGCAGGAAGATCTCACATGTACCATGTGGAGATGCACTGTGTCAGCTAATCATTCATTCATTCACTTGATGATCCCTTTATTTTTTGTCAGTCCATTTAATCTTTTCATTATTCATTAATTGATTCACATTATTTCTTTCTTTCTTTCTTTCTTTCTTTCTTAAACGGCACATAAGACTGACGCTGAGGTCATATTGAGCACAAAAGCTCTTTCACTGGCAGACTCGTCCTGCTCTCTTTCAGGCCCACACCTGTTTTTAAGAAGCTCAGCGCTGAAAGCTTCAATCGTCTGACTTCCTGAAGAAATCAAAAGAAGAACGTTAACGGCAGGAAGATCTCACATGTACCATGTGGAGATGCACTGTGTCAGCTAATCATTCATTCATTCACTTGATGATCCCTTTATTTTTTGTCAGTCCATTTAATCTTTTCATTATTCATTAATTGATTTTCTTTCTTTCTTTCTTTCTTTCTTTCTTTCTTTAATATTTCCATTAGTTCATTCATGCATTTGTTCAATTAATTTGTAAAAAAAATTCATTCATTCATGCATTTGTGCATTATTTTGTCCATAAGTTACTCCCTTCATGCATTTATTTCATTTGTATATTTATTCGTTAATCTGTTAATCCGTGCATTATTTTTTAAAATTTGTCAGATATTCGTCATAACTTTTATTTAATTATTTAGTTTGCTCATAAATTGATTGTATATGTATTTGTGCATTAATTGATTAATTTTGTGAAAGCATGAATGCCACTGGCCGTTTCTCTATTCCAGGACAGAAGTTGTTGAGGCAGCATGTTTCCGCCCAGCAGCAGTGTTTATTTCTGAGCGCTCTCGTTCAATGACGCGTTACAGTCGGCGCTCTATTAATACAGACTGTGAATGCTGATCATAGCCACGCGGGTCTGGACGCGCCTTTCTATTTTAGATGGATATTATTGGCGTGAGACGCTCAGAGTATGTTGAGTCCGAGCCAACAGTTAGCATAAGGCTGTAAGATGAGCTGTGTCTGTGTTTAGCTCTGATGCTAATGCACTCATTAATCCATATTCCTAATTTCTCCTCAGTCGGTCGATCCCGGTCAGCAGTTCACGTGGGAGCACTCCAACCTGGAGGTCAACAAACCAAAGAACAGATACGCAAACGTCATCGCCTACGATCACTCCAGAGTCCTGCTCTCCGCCATCGATGGTACGCTCACCACTTCTCATTTGTTCATCATGGTGAACTTCAGGTTTCCAACCATCTTGGTTTCCAATAAAACATGTCTAAACAGCCTTAAAACAAGATACTTGTGCAAAATATTGTGTAAAGTAGATATCTCAAATTCAGTTTTGGAATAAATTCTACCATTTATTTATTTATTTGTTTGTTTGTTTATTTTATTTGTTTATTTTTTTATTTTATTTATATACACACAATACACTGCAATATATTATGCAATATATAACACAAGTCTTTTTTATGCTATGTGTCTTCTCAAGTAAATGCATCTTGTTTTAAGGATGTTCAAATAATTTTAATGGGAAACGAGAGAAAAATACAGATTAAGAAGCTGATTTTTGCAGCATCTACAGCAGCATAACACATTTATACTGAACTGATGAGCCGTTTTCTCCATGTAAAAAAAAAAAAAAAACACAATCCCAAAATAAAACATCTAATTTCCCTCCAAATTGTGTTAAATGACAGATTCGCTCAGCGAACAATGACACAAATAAATGCTCATCTGCCGTGTCCGGCCCTGATAAACGCTCCGGCTTTGTGTTTCCACAATGAGAAATTAAATAGTGTGATGAACTGCAGCAGAAAATCCAACGGTCCTCAGTGTGTGTGTGTGTGTGTGTGTGTGTGTGTGTGTGTGTGAGTGTGTGTGTGTGTGTGTGTGAGTGTGTGTATTTTAGAATAGTTTTACTTTGCAATAACAACACTGAATGCAGTAAGAGAAACATATATGACAGATATTTTATCTTATAAATTAGCTTCTCAAGTAAGTCCATCTTGTTTTAATGATGTTTATTTTTTTATTTTTTATTTATTTTGTTTGTTTTCTGGACAACAAGAAAAATGCAGATTAAGAAAATGAATTTTTGCTTTCTCTGTGCAGGATACATGTGATCCTGTCTTGAAATACACCCTATGTAGGTGGCTCATTAGTTTTTGGAACAGAGCCACACACACACACACACACATCTGCTTTGTTATATCTGTGTCATTTTGGCCTCTTTTGTCTATAACAGAGAGAAGGAAAGGCAGGATTAATTGTCTTTCTATCCTGTCAGTCACAGAATGAACAAGAAAATGAAAAACATGGTTTTTAATTTATTTATTAATTCTCAGTAAAATAATTCACCTGGAGTAGAGACAGAGCGAGCGAGCGTGAGCGGGGGCGAGGGAACGCTGGATGAGTTTTATCTCGCCGCTGCATGTGTGAGCTGAGCTGCGAGCCGCTCTCCTGCAGCATTGACGCGCTGTCAGCCGTCTAGCAGCAGAAATCAAGCTTCGCTCTGTGTTCTCCAGATTTCTCACACGTCTTCACTTTCAGATTATTCCACTGTTTCTTTCACAGAGGATGAAGGTTCACTCATCAGAAATCACATAATATATATACAGTATGAAATTAAGATTCAGGACCGACTTACAGAAATCTCACTAAATAATGAAGAATGAGAGTGTGTGTTCAGACCTTTGTCTGCAAAATCTTATGCTTTTAAATGATTTGCTATTAATAACCAAATGGATGATGAGCAAAAACTAAACGTGCTGAAAGTCTCTAAATGAAAGTCAGTTTGAGCGACGCTCATCTAAAGCATCTTTAAGGCACAAGAGAGTGATAATTTGAACTAATAAATTACCATACTTACTGTCCCAGCTGATTAATCACAGTCCATTAAGGCAATTATTTTTTTAGGTTTTCTGAAATGTTATGGTTAAATATGCAAATGAGACATTATCTAATTAAATTAAATTGCCGGCATGTGAGACGGGCGCATTAACAAGGAGGCTAAAGACCACAGCGTCTAGCGTCAGACTCCCATCCGGGTCACGGCACCAATGTAATTACTCGCACCCGCAAACTTTTAAAATTTTAATTGCAAGTAAAAATCTACAGATGCCAATAGGTGAAGTGCAATAAAATAAACACTTTAATGTGTATTTTGGATGTTTTCTTTCCTCTAGTCTGAATGAAGACATGTTAAGGAAACAAAATAGACCAAAATCTCAAATTGGACCAGTGCATGAAAAAAACACCTAGCACTGAGCTAGCAGAATACTTTAGCATCATGCTAAAAACACTCAAATTCAACTCAGAGCTCAAATGGTTGTGTAGTTTCTGGTTCTCAGTGTGTTCTGCTGTGTGTTGGCAGGTATTCCAGGCAGCGATTACATCAACGCAAACTACATCGATGGCTACCGGAAGCAGAATGCTTACATCGCCACTCAAGGCGCGCTGCCCGAGACCTTCGGCGATTTCTGGCGGATGATCTGGGAGCAGCGGAGCTCAAACATCGTCATGATGACCAAACTGGAGGAAAGATCCAGGGTATGACACGCTCTGACATCACTACTCACCTGCGATTCGATTGGCTTACGGCCTGTTCTAACTAAACGCAACACAAGAATCTGTCCACACAGCCAATCAGAAGAGCAAGTGGGCGGAGTCTCTCTGCAAGTACACTGCATCTCACAACAGATTTAATAAGTACATCAATTACTGAAAAATAAACCTATTTGACATTATTTAAAATACATACTCACAAATTAGTTTTTTGTCACATGTTTGTGGCATTTGGTAAGGAAACGCTGTCAGAATGAGTCCAGTTAAATCAATACCGGATTCACAGTTTTAATGTGCAGTACTGATTTGTAATTATTGTTTAAGTGATTATTTTGGACAAAAATAACAACAACAATAATAATACTTATTATTATTATTATTGGTAGTATTATTTATATAACTGGCACTATATATCATTCATTCATTCATTCATTCATTCATTGGTTGAGAACTTTTAGATATGTTTGATAAACTATTATCTCACATAAAATAAATCTAGCTTAAATTTCTCAACTATATGTAACAATTTAAAATCATACGACAATGTGTAATTGATAACCAAAAAATGTAGTAAAGAAATTTTAACTAATTTAATTACCAAAAACATTTAAACTGTCACACATGTGTGCAATCCTGTTTTTAAGGGAAAGAAATATAATAATAATAATAATGAATAAAGGAAATATACATCTTATACATCCAAATGCTGAATTTATAGGAAATAAATTAATAAAATAAGTATTTTATAGCATTTTTTTTTTCTATTTAATGATGATATTTGTTCAATATTTATGGGCAAATAATTGACAAAATTAGACAAACCAGTGTGTTAAACTGCATTTATGTCTTAAATTTTAGTAATAGGGTTTGAAAAAAAAAAATGTGTAAATGTCATACGAACATAAAATAAAATTGAGTTTCTCCTCCTGAGAATTTTCTGACAGTAAAGCAGCTATTTTCGCTGTTTGTTTTTATGGCCCTGTTTTGTACTCTATTTGTGGAAAGCGCTGGCATTAACATTATTATTTTTGACACATTACATCGATTATGGCAAAATGAAATGTTTCCAAACAGGTTTCATAGCTTTTGTCAAACCGATTATTGGTCTAATTAATATTATAATCCATGTCATCCTCAATTTTTACAGATTTTACCCACATTTCATTCCCATCCTTTCCTCAATTGCATCATTGGTGTGTGTGTGTGTGTGTGTGTGTGTGTGTGTGTGTGTGAGTGAGTGTGAGTGAGTGTGAGTGTGAGAGTGAGTGAGTGTGAGTGAGTGTGAGTGTGAGAGTGAGTGAGTGTGAGTGAGTGTGAGTGTGAGAGTGAGTGAGTGTGAGTGAGTGTGAGTGTGAGAGTGAGTGAGTGTGAGTGAGTGTGAGTGTGAGAGTGAGTGAGTGTGAGTGAGTGTGAGTGTGAGAGTGAGTGAGTGTGAGTGAGTGTGAGTGTGAGAGTGAGTGAGTGTGAGTGAGTGTGAGTGTGAGAGTGAGTGAGTGTGAGTGAGTGTGAGTGTGAGAGTGAGTGAGTGTGAGTGAGTGTGAGTGTGAGAGTGAGTGAGTGTGAGTGAGTGTGAGTGTGAGAGTGAGTGAGTGTGAGTGAGTGTGAGTGTGAGAGTGAGTGAGTGTGAGTGAGTGTGAGTGTGAGAGTGAGTGAGTGTGAGTGAGTGTGAGTGTGAGAGTGAGTGAGTGTGAGTGAGTGTGAGTGTGAGAGTGAGTGAGTGTGAGTGAGTGTGAGTGTGAGAGTGAGTGAGTGTGAGTGAGTGTGAGTGTGAGAGTGAGTGAGTGTGAGTGAGTGTGAGTGTGAGAGTGAGTGAGTGTGAGTGAGTGTGAGTGTGAGAGTGAGTGAGTGTGAGTGAGTGTGAGTGTGAGAGTGAGTGAGTGTGAGTGAGTGTGAGTGTGAGAGTGAGTGAGTGTGAGTGAGTGTGAGTGTGAGAGTGAGTGAGTGTGAGTGAGTGTGAGTGTGAGAGTGAGTGAGTGTGAGTGAGTGTGAGTGTGAGAGTGAGTGAGTGTGAGTGAGTGTGAGTGTGAGAGTGAGTGAGTGTGAGTGAGTGTGAGTGTGAGAGTGAGTGAGTGTGAGTGAGTGTGAGTGTGAGAGTGAGTGAGTGTGAGTGAGTGTGAGTGTGAGAGTGAGTGAGTGTGAGTGAGTGTGAGTGTGAGAGTGAGTGAGTGTGAGTGAGTGTGAGTGTGAGAGTGAGTGAGTGTGAGTGAGTGTGAGTGTGAGAGTGAGTGAGTGTGAGTGAGTGTGAGTGTGAGAGTGAGTGAGTGTGAGTGAGTGTGAGTGTGAGAGTGAGTGAGTGTGAGTGAGTGTGAGTGTGAGAGTGAGTGAGTGTGAGTGAGTGTGAGTGTGAGAGTGTGAGTGTGAGTGAGTGTGAGTGTGAGTGTGAGTGTCAGTGTGTGTGAGTGTGTGTGTGTGTGAGTGTGTGTGTGTGTGTTTCTCAGATTCCTTCTCATTTCTTCTCTAAGGCAAGACACAGCACATCATCTCGTCTTTAGCTGCCATTATGAGTTGCAGAATTTAAATCCATGCCTTTTTTAATTTATGAATCGTCCTTTGCATGAATCCATAGACTGACGCTTGCAGTAAAGTTGGACTCGAGACACATGAACGCAGGAGCCCTTCTCTATGTAACAGAGTTTTGGTCATGTGGTGCTGGAACGTCTCGACTCGATGCATTTTAATGAGATATTCAGCATCCTAATGTTGTTAGCAGAATATGATCGTTCAGATCCTGCTCTTGTTTGCATTCAGACAGACACGAGATGCACGTCGGTTTTCCTCTGGTAACCTGGAGGCTTCATGTTTAGCATCTCTTTTGTTCGGTGCGCCGCTCACAATGCAGCCCACATCTATAATGGTAATGACGGCCGGCTGTGATGTGATGGCGACAGAGCGCTGGAGATAGTAATTATAGCGTCTGTCACTCACTGCTGTGTTGAGAAATCCTCTTGTCAGCAGGGAATGGGAAAGGCGCCGCTCCTTCTCCGGCTTTATCTGAGCACGATGTGTGTTTGTGTGTGTTTCAGGTGAAGTGTGACCAGTACTGGCCCAACAGAGCGACGGAGACGTACGGACTCATTCAGGTCACGCTGCTGGACACGGTGGAGCTGGCCACGTACTGTGTCCGGACGTTTGCACTTTACAAGGTACGTGATCAGCTCATCAGCCCTCCTGTCACTGTCAAGCATATGTTTGTGATGAAATAGCTGCATGCAGGTTTGACACAACATAAGGGCGAGTAAATAATGGGCATGTGATGTTTGGCTGTAATATTTGAAGAGCGTTTCACTCTTGCGTTCAGAACGGCTCCAGCGAGAAGCGAGAGGTGCGGCAGTTCCAGTTCACGGCGTGGCCGGATCACGGCGTTCCGGAGCATCCCACGCCGTTCCTGGCCTTCCTGCGCAGAGTCAAGTCCTGCAACCCACCGGACGCCGGACCCATGGTGGTGCACTGCAGGTCTGAAGCCGCTGCATTCATATTTATATGATTAATAACACAGCGATGATAATCATGAGGTTACAGCACAGAATATGCATTGTGTATTGTTAATAATATGTAAATGTTTTATTGTTACATATATATATATATATATATATATATATATATATATATATTTATATATAAAAATGTAAATGTACACTACCATTCAAAAATGTTAAGGTTCAGTAAGATGTATGTATCAGTTTCCACAAAAATATTGTGCAGCACAACTGTGTTCAACATTGATAATAATCAGAAATGTTTCTTGAGCAGCAAATCAGCATATTAGAATGATTTCTGAAGATCATGTGACACTGAAGACTGGAGTAATGATGCTGAAAATACAGCTGCGCATCACAGAAATACATTACAGTTTAACATAGATTCATATAGAAAACAGATATTTTAAACTGTCACAATATTTAACAATATTACGGGTTTGTACTGTATTTTTGATCAAATATATGCAGCCGTGGAGAGCAGAAGAGACTTCTTTCAGAAACATTTCAAAATCATATTGATCCCAAACTTTTGAACTGTCGTGTATTTTCCAAATCCAGATCCATCTTTTGTGGCTTTTGTTTGTCTGTTAAGTTTAAAATTGTCCTTGTTTCTGACTGAAGAATGAATGTTATGTGAAATATTTTAAGCAAATAGTTTACCAGTGTACGTCTCTTGTTGAACACAGGTGCTGTAATGATATGTCAAGTGCTTTTTATTTATTGTTAGAGCCCATATTCTATAGAACTAATGTCATATAATAAGTAGAAAACCAGTGATTGATCTAAAGTATTAAATACACACTTTCATGAGACTAGACGGTGCCTCTCTGTACAAAAAACAAACCATGATTTTGGTGCATGGCAGAACATGAGGCACTCTAGCATTTATGGAAAACCCAGATATGAAACCATCTGTTAAATTCCCCTCTAAGCGAAAGCGGCACAAAAACATCAGGCAGAGAGAGGCATGCAAAAACGTCAAGCCACGAGCTTCCATCGGAAAACTGCCAGATAGAAAACAAGGATTAGTAAACCCTTAAAAATAACACATATGGCAGTTAATTAGAGCTCCCAGTGGAGCGCTTGAAATTAAAAAATCCTTATTTCCTCTCTTTTCTCTGGCCGGCGTGCGGGAATTAATATCATTCATTGGGACGGAGACTTTGAATTCCTTTCGGCTCAGATCAGATAACGACTCGACAGCGAGACTTTAATCCGCACCAAAACACCACCCCCATCCGCCCGCTCCTGTCTGACCATTAAAAACTCTTTCTTTCATTCCGTGGCGGGTGTCAGAAAGTTGACGCATCCTTCGGCAAGAGCAGAGAAAGTTTTAAGCTGCTGGGGTCACGTGAGGAGCTGGCGTGTGGGCAGGAGATTATATGTGCTGTTTGTCAGGCAAAACAAAAGCCGGCGGATCAAGCGCTCGTGGGTAATTAATCGCGCTGGAAACCGCATGAATTTATCGCTGCTAAACGATTTGCCTGGTGCAGAAGGAAAATTGCATGTGCATAATGCTGTCGTGAAATCTGACCGTGTGTGTGTGTG
>NW_015554076.1:127420-158911 GCF_001515605.1 Sinocyclocheilus anshuiensis | reverse complement strand
GTGTGAGGCTGTAAAGAGGGCGTTTACCGCTGTCACCTGTAACCCGCGGGTCGCCGGCGATGTGCATGAAGTCAGCCGTTATTGCAACAAAAGAGAAAGTCCATCCAAGCGCATGATTGAATGTCAGAGAGGTCACTGGACGGACAGACGGAGGGTTCTTGAGTGGCAGTGATTTCAGAAGTATTTCTCATGAAACCTGTCAAGAACACGTCCTCATCATATTTCACCCCTAAAATCAAAACAAAGACACTGATTTTACAAATAGGAAATGAAGCCTTGCTAGTAGCAGTGGTTTATTTTATGAAAGTACTGTAGGCAGTTTTTTCTTGGCTACAACATCTCCAAACTTTTCCACTATTATTGCCCCCTCAAAATATTGTCCATTTAACACGTTGACCTTTTGTGACAACATCCCATCTTGAAACACCAAACAATTAAAGGAAAAAAAGGGTAAACGGTTATGTACAAAAATCATACCAAACCATTGTTTTAGCAAATAAAAATGGTAATTAATACGTTATAATTCAAGCACATGTGAAAACATTCCGCAATAAAAATGTGACAACTTGCTCTGAAGTTGATGAAAAATGCTCTTGTCCTGAAAACAATTCAGTCATTCAGTTCAAATAGTTTAAAGGACAGAATTTATACAAAAATACCCCAATTTAAGAAAACTATAAATAATAATAATAATATTTAAATACTACTACTATTACTACTAATAATAATAATATAATTAAAAATGCCTAAAATCTAAAGATATTAGATTGTATTCACTTCCATGACATTTCCCAGTCTAGAAATCACACTTTTAAAATTATATTCAGCTGATGAACAATGTGCAACACAAATATTTAGTAAAACAGACCCTTTTAATTAGATTGAACTATACTGATGGTGGAAGCTAAGCAAGGCTTGTCTTGGTTAGTTCTTGGATGAGGCTTTGGTTTCCACCGCAACTCAAACACAAAGACATGCAGCACAGGTGAATCGGAGACACTCAATTGTGTGTAAATGTGAGTGGATGGATTCATGCTTGCTGCAGTGCATTCTGGGTTTGTCTTATCTGTGAATGATACATGTGAGGTTGCTTCCTGGAGGGCCACAGTCCAGCAGACTTTAGCTCCAACCCGAATCAAACACACCTGGTCCAGCTAATCGAGATCTTCAGACTCATTAGGAACTTAGTTCGGCCTAAAAGAGTGGAATTATTTTGCTGTCTGACTTTGTGAAGGATCTACATGCCAGGTCCTCCTCAAAATGGGTTTTGGAGACTTTAAATGTGTGTTGGTGGAAGTTCTGTGTGCGGTAGAGCTGGTGTTCATTGGCTTAAGAGCGTCGTTGATTAAGAATTCTCTCTCGCTCACGTCTTCGTGCAGGAAGAGCGCTAATGTGAGCGTTTGTGGAGCTCTGGTCGTAATGAAGGGCTCTGATCTCAGGTGTTTAATGGAGAAGTGCCTGTGGTTGACGTCAACGGCTGCACTTCAAGAAGTTAGCAAAGCTTTGGCCTCTTCAAAGTGATGGAAAGAGGAAAGTAGATGGAGGCTTTTAGAGTCTGTAGATGGAGGTTAGAGAGGGTGAGAGGCTAAATGGAGGGGTTGTTTTCCTCTGATAGCGAGCACAGGTGTATGCCATGTTCATCCGCTCCAGAATCTCTGCCATTGAATACTGTTTGACTGTTCCGCCTTCAAGACAGAAATGCAAAGAGAGTCCCATTGATTTCACAGATTGCATGCATGTAAGAAACAAAAATGTATCAAAGTGCCTGAACACAAACTTCACCAAACCTTTGCCCTCGTTTCTGTTGTCTGTTGTGCCTAACAGTGCCGGCGTGGGTCGGACCGGCTGCTTCATCGTCATCGACGCCATGCTGGAGCGAATCAAACAGCGCTCTTTACTCGGCCGCAGAGACAGTGTGGGGCCTGTGGTTTCTCCTGCAGGAACCCAGAGACCCCTGTGCCGTTCTCACGCTAGCGCTAACCATTACTGCGCTCGCTTGTTTCAAAGTAAACCACATTTGCTTTGCTCTCTTGTTTTCATGACCAAGTTCAAGACAGTTAAAGACATTAAACATCCGCCCCAGTGAAACACTGTGTGTGTTTATTCTGGTTTAACAGCAACAGCAACATCTATATATCTATCTATCTATCTATCTATCTATCTATCTGTCTGTCTGTCTGTCTGTTTTTTTGTCAGACTATCTATCTGACCATCTGTCTGTCTATCTGACTAGTTATCAGTTTGTCTGTCTATCTCTATATCTGTCCTTCTGTCTGTCTATCTTTCTGTCTTTTTTTCTTTCTGTCTGAATTTCAGTATATCTGACTGACTGTCTGTCCAAATATTCACAAGGCCTTCAAACTTTCAATAACTCCTGTTTTCAAGTCAACATGTCTAGACAAACTTTCGCTTTTTTTTTTTTTTTTTAAAGCTGTTTATGATTTTTGTTTCTTGCAGCGGTTAGCGAACACAAAAGCTCACACCTCACGGTTCATCAGTGCCAATTTGCCCTGCAACAAATTCAAGAACAGACTGGTTAACATCATGCCCTACGAGTCCACGCGCGTCTGTCTGCAGCCAATCAGAGGAGTCGAGGGCTCCGACTACATCAACGCCAGCTTCATCGACGGATACAGGTTAGCAGAAGAGCCCGGATCTGTCCGTCTGTGTGCGTTTGTGACCGTGAAGCTAAACATGTGTCTCTCGCTGTGTGTCAGGCAACAGAAGGCTTACATCGCCACGCAGGGTCCTTTAGCTGAAACCACAGAAGACTTCTGGAGGATGCTGTGGTAACACAACTCCACCATCGTCGTGATGCTGACCAAACTCAGAGAGATGGGCAGAGTGAGTGTTCTACATCTACATCTGCATCACACCCAGACTAAATGTGCTTACAACAGGACGACATTATTTGCCAATGGCGGAAAACAAACAAACAAAAAAAAACAAAACTTAATTTTAGATAAAAGATTTAAGGTCTGTCTTAACAGTGGTGTTCTGTGGTAGATTATGCATTGTTATATCCTTTTTATTTGTTTATTTATTGCTGAAGAAAGTACACTGAAAAAATGGTATAGAAATGCATTTCAATCAGAAATTGCATTTGAATTAAATATGAAATTTTGTAGTAGGATGTCAAAAATAGTATTTTCTTATAAAATGTGCTCCAATAATCTTTTCAGATTTGATTTACAACTTCTCTTTTTGTCTTTTTTACAGTGTAGAAGTAAATGTACACTTTTTATTAAGAATATTTACATATTAACGCTGTAGAGTCCAAACTCAAAATGGTCACTTTTTTTTTTTTTTTAATTTTAACCTCAAATTTGTTAACCGTTTTGAACGGTCTGTAAACATTAATTTTTCAGTCATCCATGGTTGTTGGTTTAATTTGATGACTCCAGATCATTTTGCACTTTTAGGCTGATACTTTTTCGGCTGTGACTGAATGTAATATCCAGATTTTGAAAGAACACCAAGACATTTCCTCAAACTTCATGATCTCATGTGCCACTGTTGAGAAAACAGCAGCGTGATTTTCTTTCAAATAGATTTGGTGCTCATTTTATTCATTTTTCTCTTTGCTGAAACCCCAGTGTTAACGATTATTCCTCTCAGTGCTGGTATTTGTGCTGATGCTTTTTGCATTCTGGTTGTATTTTGGCAGTCGCATGACTGATGTATTGTGTCTGTCCATCAGGAAAAGTGCCATCAGTACTGGCCAGCAGAGCGTTCAGCCAGATATCAGTACTTTGTGGTGGATCCAATGGCTGAATACAACATGCCGCAGTACATCCTGCGAGAGTTTAAAGTGACAGACGCACGGGTGAGACACCAGACCCTCGGCCATCCTCTGCTCTGTGATTTGTGTATTATAATGCATATTCAGTCTGAGTAAAGCACACAGGCCTCTAATTCCATCACAGCATTTATTCTGATAAACACTCACGCATTCCTGCCGTTTTATATCTGTCTCTCTCTCTCTCACGTTGCTTATCTGGGATATACAAAATCACTAAAGAAATGCGAACTCTCTGAGCTTCTCGTCAGGAGCTTTTCAGCCGCCCACATCAGAGGATTTAGTGTCTGGAGTCACTCATTCACACGCTCAGGTGAAACGACACGCTTCTGAGCCGTGGGCGGCTGGAGCTCAAAACAGAAAAACACCCAAAACTACTGTGCTGATACCATGTAAATACCATATATCACCATATATATGTGATCCTTTTCCTTCCCTTGCTGCTCTAATCATATGCTACTGTTCAAAAATTTTGAATAATTAAGATTTTTTGAATATTTTTGAAAGAAGTCTCTTCTGTTCGCCAAGGTTGCCTTTATTTGATAAAAAAATACATTAAAAATGTAAAATATTATTACAATTTAAAACAGCTGTTTTCTATGTGAATATCTGTTAAAGTGTAATTTATTTCTGTGATCAAAACTGTATTTTCAGCATCATTACTCCAGTCTTCAGTGTCACATGATCTTCAGAAATCATTCTAATATGCTGATTTGCTGCTCAAGAAACATTTCTGATTATTATCAATGTTGAAAACAGTTGCTGCACAATATTTTTGTGGAAACTGTGATACATTTTATTTTTCAGGATTCACAGATGAATAGAAAGTTTGAAACATAAATCTTTTGTTAAATTATAAATGTCTTTACTGTCACTCTTGATCAATTTAATGCGTAAATAATGCAGAATAAAAAAAGTATTGTTCCTTTCAAATAAATTAAATCTTTCTGACCCCAACCTTTTGAACAGTAATATATCTCGCTGGCACTGAGGCATCAGTTTAGTATCAACATGCCGTTTCTTAACTATTGTTGTTTCTTGAGCTTCTCAGACTCGTTCAGGATGCGTCATGTACTCGTCATCGGTTTGACAAGCGCGGCGTCTGTCTCTCGCACGTAAATGTGAATGTAATGGATTCGTGTAACGCGTCAGAGAGCAGCCGCAGCTCTTTTATTCTCATCCGTCTCTCTCTCTCTGCTTTCAGGACGGACAGTCAAGGACCGTCAGGCAGTTCCAGTTCACAGACTGGCCAGAACAAGGCGTGCCAAAATCAGGAGAAGGCTTCATCGACTTCATCGGCCAAGTGCATAAAACAAAAGAGCAGTTTGGTCAGGACGGACCCATATCGGTCCACTGTAGGTAAGAAAGACACGAGTCTGTGCGAGAAAAACAGAGCAGAGCAGATGCCACTGTTCATGAATATGGTGAAACACTCATCTTTTGTTCTGTGAACTAAATATTATCCAAAAGCAAATAATTCAGCATGAAAAGCTGATTTAAACACATCAGATGTCTTTATCCCTCCCATGAGGTTGTGATTGTGACCTCAGAAGTCTCTGGGTCAAACAATTACAAGCACACAACGTCACAGTTGACATTTAATTAATTGCAGTAAAAAAAAAATAAAAATAAATGAATAACCCTCAACCCTGTTACCACTTGATTGTCCGCCATTACATAAAATACTTTACTTGAAATTGTTACACCCACAGGAAGTGACATCGTTTGATCATTTGTTCTGACAGAAAGACGAATACATGATTTAATTCAATTTTTCTCAATTTTTACACAAAACAGTGTTGACTGTATTTATTAAGCTCAACCACTCAACACTGTTACTCAATATAGAATTAATGAACACAAAATATTGGTAACACTTTACTATAAGTTTATATCTAACTTCCCTCATTAGTTAATGAATTAGCTAGCACTAATGAGCAATATATTTCTACAGCAGTTATTCATTTTTGTTGATGTCAGTTAATAAGTTAATGTTTTTAGGAATTAAAATGTCGTATAAATCAGTGTGAATGATATATGAACAAACCCCTCAGTAAAAACCTTCAGAATATAGACGGAAATAAAGCTCTAAGTTTCAGTGTGTGTAAGTGCTGCTGAACTGGAGAAAAAACTCTTTAAAGATATGGATTGGAATTGAAATCTACAGACGCAAATAAATAAAGTGCAAAAAAAAATGTTGGATGTTTTCTTTCCTCTAATGCTGATAGAAGACGTGATATGAAAGCAAAGTTGACCAGTGCTTGAAATAACAATGGTTTTGCCTGCAATTAGCAAAATATTATAAATAAGTCGCTTTACATCCAGGTTAGACTCAGTCAACTTTGATCACATGTTATGGTTTGGAATATCAAAGCTCCAGCTGACGGGTTGTGTTGTGATTGATCCGCAGTGCTGGCGTGGGCAGGACGGGCATCTTCATCACGCTCAGCATCGTTCTGGAGCGCATGCGCTATGAAGGAGTGGTGGACATCTTCCAGACGGTCAAGATGTTGAGAACACAGCGGCCGGCGATGGTCCAGACTGAAGTACGTAACCGTTCTCACTTCTTCACAGTCAGGATGTAAAACACAGATTAAAACAGCACATTACAGCGAATAATGTCCAGGGGTGCGTTTCCCAAAAGCATCGTTAGCCAACTATGGTCGCAAGTTCCGTCGTTACCAACATAATTCAACGATTCGGTGTTTCCCGAAACCATAGTTGAAACGAACATTCGCAAACAGCGTCGCAAACTTGTGTGGTAGGAACTACAGCTCTCCACCTGTGGTTAGAAGCATAGTTTCTTGTTAGTAAGATATATGGACTTAAATAAATTATGCTTTTGGGCACAATAAGCAAGCTAACATGCAGTACAATCTATATCTTCCATTCTATTTAAATATATTGTAATCGATATATATTTTAGCGCGTCCTCAGTTAGCGCCGAGGGAACCTCGGAGTATGACGTAAGACGAAACCCGCGATGAATCTAACATCAAATAAAGCAAAATGACGGGGAACAAAATATAGTAAATTAGTCATCAGGTGCCATGTTCAGTACAGCAGCATCTCAGAGATCTCGAATCAATTAATTAGCTGAAGTTATTACTCCACCTCATGCGCGTGACGTCATTAACAACGGCCCTAAATTGTTGAACTAATGTGGTTCAAACGACGGATATGCGACCGTGTTCGGGAAACAGTCGTGACTGGCTAGTTAGTTTCCACAACAATGCATCGTTCTATGGCGGTTAATCAGTGAGTTACGTCGTTGTACGGGAAACGCACCCCAGGTCAGGTTAGTGATTGGACTTTCAGATGTCCTCTATGATTTTAGTCTGAAGAGTTTGTGACGGAACGAACGGACGCTCGGCTTTGTTCAGCCCGCAAACGCTCGTTCTCATTTATAACGACAAACCCTTCTGGTTAGCCATGCAAATTGGTTCAGATAAGCAGTTTCACAGCTAACCCGCACAATGGCCTTTCCCAGCATCAATGGGGGAAATTATTTTCTGTCGTGACTGGCTAGTTAGTTTCCACAACAATGCATCGTTCTATGGCGGTTAATCAGTGAGTTACGTCGTTGTACGGGAAACGCACCCCAGGTCAGGTTAGTGATTGGACTTTCAGATGTCCTCTATGATTTTAGTCTGAAGAGTTTGTGACGGAACGAACGGACGCTCGGCTTTGTTCGGCCCGCAAACGCTCGTTCTCATTTATAACGACAAACCCTTCTGTTTAGCCATGCAAATTGGTTCAGATAAGCAGTTTCACAGCTAACCCGCACAATGGCCTTTCCCAGCGTCAATGGGGGAAATTATTTTCTGCGATCAATGCGGACAGCGAGGTGATGAGGCTCGAATCTCACACTCGGCGCAACACAATCCCTGCTTTCACCTCGCAGACACCTGACACAAAAGCGCGGCATTAGAGCCGGGTTGATGTGTTGCTATGGAGACGAGAGGAGCCGCGCATCCGTGAATTCACCGAGAAACCCATAAAGCCGTTCAGAGGATGTCACGTTACATGTGCTTCACCAAGAGATTGTGTTTCAAACGTTATGGCTTCTTTCTGCCTAAATTCATGCGGCTTCATTTAGGAAACTAGATTATCATCATGAAATACACTGCGTTTGCTTTCTGAACTGATGTTGCTGCTCCTGTTGTGAGCGATTCATCAGTGCACGTTATTCCAAATTGTCTTCAAGATTTTGCGTTGACATGTAATAATAATGATAATAATGTCATTGGAATTGTTCATTTTTACCACCTGTCATATACACTTCCCAATGGATAAATGGATGGATTTTTCTCACACATTTTGTCTTCTCCCAGCTTCCTTTTATATCAATATATTTATTATATAACTAAATATATGACCATATAATTTACCATTTTGTCTTTATTATCTCAATTTTTTTTAGATTGTAGTTAACGATGCATTATGTAAAATCAATGTATGCTTCAGACACGGGTCACGACGAATGCGTTCCCCATAGCGACCCCTAGAGGACGCAGTTCGAAGTTCCCATGAAAGGGAGCAAAATGAAGTCATGCATCAACCCTGTTACCATCATATGTGTCCCATATTAAATGATGTACTATAATTATACATTTAAAACCAAAGAAAAAAACTTCAACATAATAATTTTTTAAGATGTAAGTTCTCCTAGGACAAGCTCGTCTTTTTCTCTTTGTGGAAAAGAAGTACTCTTTAGTGTATTATTTGTTTATTTATTTTTAATAATATATTTAAGCGTGAACTGAATGTAATGTTTTCAGACACTTAGTTGTGTCATCATGTTAATTACAATTAAACGAATATGTATTGTAGTTTACATTTATATTGAATGCAATTAGCTGAACTTTACAGTGTTTTTGCCCCGCTTAAGTAGGACTTGCTCCTAAGTGAAAGGTTGTACAAACCAGACCATTACCTGTGGTTTTAAACTTCTCTTTATGTTCAGAACATGACAAACACTTCACGTTTTTGAATTCTTTACAATTTTCTAGTCATTTTTCCTTAACAAAATAAAGATCTTAATAGAAAAATGAATTTCTTAGTTTCTGCATATTCTAATGAGTGATATTGTTTCAAATCATGAAACAGGTTTGTGTGACGACTATCTTCAACACAGTTTGCAGTGCAGGCTGCAATATTAATATTACATTTTTTTTGTTTCTTTTAAATGCACATTTGACAGTAGCTTGAGTTTGGATGCAGATTCATATTTATGTTTATTATCAAAAACAGGAAAATCTGTAAACATTGTAACAACCTCGTTTTTATATGGTGAAATTTAATTATTGTGACTGAGTTTTATTGAAATGAACCTTATCATTTTATCGAGGAAAATTATATTGCGATAATTATCGTTATTGTTTTATCAACCAGCCCTACATGTATGTCATATATATATATATATATATATATATATTTGTAATGATGAAGTTTAAATTTAGTGCATTTAAAATATATTAACTTGAAATTGAATAACACACTCGAGTTTTTCATGTGCTTTAGTATGTTTGTCAACACATCAAAATAAGTGTACTTCTTTAAAACACCACAAATGATTATTAAAACACAATGATTTAAAATGAACTTTAAAGTAAAACTTTAATTTGACATTATTACAAAGGTCATTTTTTAAAAGTGTACTTTAGAAACACAGTCATGAAAGTGTCTCTCTTTAAGTCACTTTAAGAGGACATCGAATGCCCAGTTTCCACTAGTTGGAATGATACTTCAGGGTCTTCATGAAATGTCTGTAACATACTTTGGTTAAAATTCCTCAATAATCGTGTAAAACAGCACCCTTTTTACTTTGTCAAGGACAGCTCTGTTCACAGCGAGCTGTTTTGGTGCATGCCTCTTTAAATGATAATGAGCTGCTGCTGACCCCGCCCCTCTCTTCTGTGGGGCGTTGACACAAGACACATGAATATACGGCTTGGAGGTGTTCTGATTCCAATAGCTAGCTATCTACGTAGAAACAGATTGAAACAGCTCGCTGGATGACACAGTCTCAGACTCAGACAGCCCAAAACGAACTGGCTGCGTGTTTTCTTTTCTTTTTTGAGCTGGCAGACACACCAGACACCTAAATGCAAAAAATAAATGAATAAAAATAAAAAAGTGAAAATTTAATCCGATGTCCCTTTTAAGTGACATTTTATTTCAGTAATATTATATTATCTGCAGGCACAATTTTTTATTTGTTTAAATATACTTTTAAGATTTGAAGTACATTACAAATGCACATTCAGTTTTTCTTTTGCATTCTTTTGAAAAGATTATCTTCAAAAGTCAACCCTGTTACCATGATTTTATATAGTAAATAGTTCATAATTTAAAAAGTTATATATGTAGAAATATCAGCAATGAATAATCTTTGTAATGAACTGTCAAATAAAACTATAAAACTTTCCATTCTGTTACCATCAACCCTGTTACCTTTCTGAATAATGTCCTACATATATTAAAGTTTGTATTAAATCCCCATTGAAACGTCTAGATGAGTTAGTTGTGCAGGTTTAAGATAAATGAACACACACATCTGATCCGACTGAATGTTTGGCACAGATCTGACCCGTCTCTCTGTCTCTGTCTCTCAGGATCAGTACCAGTTTTGTTACAGAGCTGGGTTGGAGTATCTCGGGAGCTTCGACCACTATGCAACATAAGATCTTCGTCCCGCTGTCAGGGAGACGGATCGGCCATCGGACATCCAGCGGTCATTTAATTCTTCTGAGCCATAAATACCTGCTTGTGAAAAGAACTTAAACTCTTCGATTACATGTTGGATGTGCAACGTAAACCTAGAAATACTTACAAACGACAATAAAAAGACAAATATCCAGGTGGACCAAGAAAAATCACCCCGATCTGATTTCAAAAAGTAAATAATGAATGAATAAATAGTAATAATGATAATAATAATAATTTCAGACAGGTGAATCTAGACTGTGAAGTGCGGAATAATCGCTGCTTCGAGGATTCATGAATCATCATGAATCACAGGAGTCAACGAACACAGACGCTGTGAGACGGGGAGTTCGAGACACAGTGTAAAGAGAATTTGTTTTGTTCCACAATCAATACGAGGAGATACGTCACTGATGAAGAGAGGAGACTTCATCACGACCACCACCATCATCATCATCACCATCGCCATCATCGAAGAAGACTAAACGACCAGAGCTGAAGTAATAACTACGACACGCAATCAACCACACCGATAACGCATACCAGCTTTTGTTTCACATTTCGTGATGTTTTCCTCTCTTTTATGACAGAAATCAGCCTAGACTGACCGTTTTTTCTCATGTCTTTGTATGGGTTAGGGTTAGGGTATGTTCATGTATGTCCTGACGTTCACACCGATGTGCCCTCCTTCATTCATCGTTTTGCTGATGGTTTGTGGCGTTTTGTTTGAAACACACACGCTGAATCATGGGGTGGGCAGAGTATAAAGGTTAGAAGATATCTCAGTTCTTCTATAAGCAGAGAGAGAGAGAGAGAGATATTAATAAATTCTTTATTTATATAACCTCGAAATGTATATTCACAAAATATAGATATATAGATGATATAATATATGGGAATGATGGTGGGTTTTCCGCTGGAATGCACATCAGCAGGACGGACGATCTTTTCTTGTGCAATAACTAGACGTTTTACGGCCGGAGGGTTTGATTTGCGTCGGTTTAACGAGGACGGGGCGATCGTCGTCATGTTCACGAGCTCATGGGTCAAAGGTCATCGTCGTGCATCTGTTAGGCCACAGGTACGAAGATGTCCACGTGTTCATTCTTTTGCATTTAGAGTGCCTTATATTTATGCCTGTTCTTTTCTACGATATTCATTTAACGACGTGTATAGTTTAAGTAGTTCATGTACGAGTATTTATCGATTGATTTCCCACGCGTACGGATTTATATTCTATGAAATTATATATGCAAATACGTAATTCCATCATTACTGTTTAATTTTCTGTGGCCTTAATTTGTCTCAGATAAAAAAAAAAAAACGACAAGGGTACGAAAAAGAAAGTGTTTGATAACCGTCAGGCCCGATACTGTTAAGTCATTTCTTTTATAGTTAATCGTTAGAGTTCCCAAATGGCTCCGAGACGAATTAATTACGTCTTTTAAAGACCAAGCTTTAGCGTCAAATTCCCTGTTGTTTTCAGTCATCGGTGGCGGAAAATGGTGTCAAATAAACGCCAAAATAAACGAAAGACCCTGAAAATCCTGCAAAGCTCTTGGCGATTAGCTACTAAGTATTTTCTCGTGCGAATTTCGCAGCTAGAATATTACGATTCAACACTTGAACCTCACTGGCTTTGTGGATGTGCATTCCAGATGCTTTTTTCCCCTTTCTTGTTTCAAATAGAGAAAACGTTTTATTGTTTTGACTCTTTCTGTTGTAGATTTCGGATGTTTTCATCATCATATGTCGAGCAACAGGCAGCCGTTGCGTAACTGTCAGCGCCACCTAGTGTTCAGCGCTTCAATGTGCTCCACGTCGGCTTTTCTTTCCCTGTTCTGGATCTTATTTGATATGCATGAGTTCAACTGCAGTGGGGGCGAGTAGGAAGAATTGCACTTTGTATCTCTTTATCTCTATGCACTGCCCTACTGATTCCGCACCCATTACGGATTTTACTTGAACCCGACTGTACGAATCTCCTTCAGACTTCACTTGGTGTGTATGTAAATAACACAGAAAAGAGACTACCCAAGTAATAAGAGAGAGAGAAAAAAATAAGAGAAAGGAAAAGCAAATCGGTTGCTGAAAAAAAGAGCATCTTTAGCAGGTGATTTCGAAGCGTCTCTTCTTCCCCCATTGAAAGACTGAAGCGTCACGAGCGCAAACGTACACGTGGTGTTTCTAAGCTCCCTGTTACTCTCACATCTGGATGCATAGACTGAAATTAATTCAATTCAATTGTAAAGAAAAAATGGCTTGTTAAAAAAAGAATCATGAAATTACCTCTGATTAGATGTAAATGTAAACTGTTTTTGATTTGATTTGATTTCATTTTTTTTTTTTTCTGAATGAATGGAGTGCTTTTTATTTTCATACTTAGATGACATTGGTGAAAAGACAGTTTCCCCCCCCTGAATTCATACAATTTTGAATCTTACAATT
Source organism: Sinocyclocheilus anshuiensis (assembly GCF_001515605.1). NCBI lineage: Eukaryota > Metazoa > Chordata > Actinopteri > Cypriniformes > Cyprinidae > Sinocyclocheilus > Sinocyclocheilus anshuiensis. Next base: position 145,956 of record NW_015554076.1, on the reverse strand, counting down.
TTGACTTTTTCTCAGAATTCTGGGTTAACATTTCACAATTCTGAATTTTTCTTGGATATCTAGATTTCGCAATTTTTTTTCTACAGAATTATGTTATTCATTTATTTTATTTTCTGAAAAAAAGAAAAGAATTGTAAGGTTTTTTTTATAACTTTTGCAATTACATTTAGTATATATATATATTTTTTTTATTTATTTCCTTCCGTGGTGGAAACAAGCTTCCATAGATGTCTGTGGTTTGTGTTGATGTTGAATTGACTCCATCACGCTCGTGAAGCTGCAGTCAGTTCGTATCGATTCAAGCGTCACGTGACGTTGTGCAGTGTTTGGTAATATTCTCGTGAAGCTCTTTTCACCTGAGCGCTGCAGCCCTGCATAAAGCCTGTGCCGTTCACTTTGACCTCCGGGCACACGAGTCGATTATTCCGGGCTGGCAACAGCGAAGACTTCATCAGCCTAATCGAAATAAATCACCAGAGCAGCAGAAAGTGAGCGGCGTTAAACTCTTTGCCGTTTCCCCCGAGACCCGCGGCCTCTTAACGGCAAGCAAATCCATTATAACAGGAGCAGATGTGGCAACTCAGCGTTCAGAGCAGGTTTAGCTGGAGAACCCGCAATACGCCGCTCGACCGCCATCGAGGACTCCTGTCATAAACCTGCTGTAATGAGAAAAGTGCATTTCACCAGGATAGTGCATGGAAAATCGAGTGGGAACGTCACAGTTCCTGCTGTTCCCTGCAGCGAGAGAATCAGCCTCTAATTCAAATAAGATGTCAAGAGCTGATCTTTTTATTTTCTGTGACAGTCAGAGGCAGTTTGGAGTTCGGGATAATTTCAGCTGATAGTCGCCCTGCTGGAACCCTATCAGGCTTTTTCTGGAAGCCTGGACAGAATGATAATTAGGAATAAAGCTCCTGCGATGTACGTATATACTGGCTGCAGAAATGCTCACGGATTGAGTTTGATGAGCTGCAAATATTTGACCATGTCTGAACGCAAACACTTTAATATCCACAATCAAGCAGCATTCGCCACACACGTATGTAATCTGACGTATTTCTGTGTGAAACAGATTTCATTGGTATTTAGTACTGTGAGAAACCAAGGGTATGTTTACATGAAATGAATGTACTAAAACTGCAAAGGCGACTACGACTGCGAAAGCGACTGAAAAGGCTGTATTATGCATGCCAGGCCAGTAGGTGGCGATGTCAGTTTGTGAAAAAACACTACGTGCCTGCGATATTACATATTCCGGTAGACTGAACACAATACGCATGAAGTCACTGTTTTCAAAATTTCACTTTTTTTGTAGTTTACACAGAGACAAGAACGGTATTGTTTTCAAAAATGTCTTTAACCTTTTATACACTGAAAAAACAAACAAATACAATAAAAAAAAAACTTTTTTAAAATAAAATTTATAGTAAAGTATAGAATTAAGTAAGTCTACTTAATTTATGTAAAATTAGCAACAAAAAAGTAAATTTAACATGGCCAGCTAGAGTTTGATGAGTAATTTCTACTTAATTATTTTATGTTAACTCTGCAATACTCAAGCACATTTCACTCAGTCACGGTTTGTAAACTGTACTCAATATAGCACAGAAAAAAATCATGCTGTTAAAGCATGTGGTTCACTTACAAGCATGCAAGCAAGCAAATAGACAGCTTGTGATCCTTTTCAGATAATATATAGTAATAGTTACACAAAGACCTCAATACTTGGTACACGACACACAATGAAGAATGTAAACAGTGAAAAATGTAACCTTACTAATTATTCATGCCCCAGTGCATGATGGGAAAAACAGGATCATCACTTTGATATTTACTTTAAAAATCCTCGTGAACATCACAAACAATTCCAAGTAAATACTAATAAGTTCAAACTGTAATTTCTACAATATTATATTAAGCACTAATATAGAATTTACTCCTTTTTTTAATCTTGCCTGAACTCAGGGGCGGACTTACCCATTAGGCAAAGGTAGGCGACCGCCTTGGGCCCCCAAAAGCCAAGGGCCCTCTAAAATGCTTCTCATATAGGATATGCGCATTAAGCGCTGACACGTGAACGGTTGCTGTTTACGGTGTTTATTACCACGACAGCCGTCCGAGTCAGTGGCGCCTGCAGGTGTACGGCACTGTGAGCACCATGAGCGCTCAGACTGACCTGAAAGTCAACTTCTGCATAGTAATATTACGCCAAATAGAAGCAGAAAATCGTGCTATACGCACGTTCAGGAGATCGGGTTAGCCTACAACAATTCATTTGTTGGCTGTTTTACAAACGGGAATACAACGAATTCATGACAATGTTTTACATTCAAGCTACCCGTAAAATTTATAGTGAAAAGTACATTTAAAGCTTCTGGAATGCAATAAAGTAATTTTAAAGCATTTGCTGCATGGATAAAAAATAATAATAAATAATTACCATATCATACAAAATTGCTTTGCAGCAAGTCCTTTAAATTTTAAGGTATTCAGAACAGAGCAACATAAAAATCAGAAAAAGCAGCTATACAATTATAGGACAAAGTGTTACACATATGCCATTATAATTTGTGTTTTATTTTTTTAATTGTACGGAATTATAAAATAAAACGCAAATTATAATCGGGCCTGTTTTAGGCTTTTCCTTATTTTTATATTTTAGACATCCATCAAAAAAAAACTCTGTGCATACCCTCAAAAGAAATCCTGCAGACGCCCCTGGTCTGAGTTGAACGTGTTTTTTGTGTATCCTGCTTGAAGGAGATGAAAATATTATACATCTGAAGCTGTAATTAAATATTGAGAAACAGTGTGTATTATATGTTTATAATTGTTTTAAATGTCGCTTACTCATTTATGAGGATGAACCAAGTAGAGGACACATACGCAGTTACTTTTTTTGGTTGATATAATCCTTAGGTGTGTAAATGTATAATTGCCTTTTCATTATTTTTCAGTTTTATTTAAATTTGTAGTTAAAATAACTAAAAATAAATGTATTTTAAAGTTTAGAATTAGACAGCTTTTGCACACAGGCTCACGCTGGTAACTCATCAATGGACTTTCCTCCTCAATATAGGCTATATTTTTTCACACTTTTCTCATTCAATATTTCTGACGTTCCAAAAGCGCCTCCTACTGGCAGAGAATAAATGTTCATTTTTGATAATCCAGTCTGTAGTTTTTGTTCAGACCAATGTGAAAATCCACCCACATAACCCCGTTTTAAATCAATATAATAATGTATACTTCTGGCTCACCCTTGGTTTAAACGCTCAATTGTGAGGTTTATTATTTTATAATTTATTTTGTTTTTGTGAAAACCTGTATCTCAACTGTAAATCAATTGCTATTTCGTGGCCTACAAAGCCATTATAACTTGTACATGAAAAATGTAGAAACACTGGACACAACTATGGGGCACCATTGAGCAGCAGCAAGCATCACAACAAAAAGAAACCTCAAGGTTGATCTAGGAAAATGTGTGCAAATCTATAGGGCCCCATTCCTATATTTTGCCTGGGGCCCCCAATTCACTAAATTTGCCCCTGCCTGAACTAAATGAATTAATGTAGAAATTATATTAGTTTTTCCGTAGTATTTACTTCACCACAACATCATTTTTATCAGTGTAAGTTATAGCTAAAAATCAATTTCTTTGTTAAGAAAATGAAGCATGTATTAAAGTAAACGGAGTCCACTGTGGTTTGATGTTAAAGAGTGTTTCTAGCAGGCCAGAGGGAAAAAGGCCTCACATCCTAGAATAACTGTCTGATTGTGAGCATGAGCGTTTGGTTTTCTGGACAAGCCTTCAGAAGCGTTGTTTTTTTCCAGGGGCCCAGGTGAGTGTTTGTGAATTCTCCACAGCCCCAGCTCGTTACGCGTCTGTCAGTCAGCCAGAGCTGCGCCAGCGCCCGCAGAGCTGTTTTGTGACGCTGTGAAATTGATAGTCTCCCCGGCGCTCAACTCATCTGGGCCTCCGCCGTCTGAGGCCAATTCCATTTTCCTCTCGGAGCGAATGTCCTCCCTGAGGCAGCGGAGCGATGAAGAAGCGCCGGCCGCCGCAGACATCCAGGAAGCGGCTTCAGATCATTCGCGAATGTCCCGCTGTGACGGTGCCATTACACTAACGCAGACGACCCGGGACAAACACGGGACGACACAATAAAAGCAGGGAACGCAACAGAATAACACAGAGAGAGAGAGAGATCCGAAGGTAGGGTGGCACATTATACAATACACAGTACTGACAAAAAATTGGGGGAGGGGGGGGGAACTAACTGACTTAAACACTTTTGTGTTTGTGAATTCTCCACAGCCCCAGCTCGTTACGCGTCTGTCAGTCAGCCAGAGCTGCGCCAGCGCCCGCAGAGCTGTTTTGTGACGCTGTGAAATTGATAGTCTCCCCGGCGCTCAACTCATCTGGGCCTCCGCCGTCTGAGGCCAATTCCATTTTCCTCTCGGAGCGAATGTCCTCCCTGAGGCAGCGGAGCGATGAAGAAGCGCCGGCCGCCGCAGACATCCAGGAAGCGGCTTCAGATCATTCGCGAATGTCCCGCTGTGACGGTGCCATTACACTAACGCAGACGACCCGGGACAAACACGGGACGACACAATAAAAGCAGGGAACGCAACAGAATAACACAGAGAGAGAGAGAGATCCGAAGGTAGGGTGGCACATTATACAATACACAGTACTGACAAAAAATTGGGGGAGGGGGGGTGAACTAACTGACTTAAACACTTTTGCTTTAATATCTCATAATTGTTTGTTTGAGTTTATTTCTTTAAATTTAGTCACTTATAAAGCTTCGGTGGTGACAAATCAATTTTACACATACTGTACCAAAAGAATAATATTTTAGAAAATAAATATTTTAGAAGATAAAATATTATGTAGATATTAATAGTTAATTTTAAAAATATGTAATACTTAAACAGAAATAATATTAAAATAATAATACTGATATTTGAATATTAAAATAATAATATTTAAATATTATTATTATTATTATATAATATTTTAGCTTTAAAATGCAAAGATGTTGATTTTTTGAGCACATTTCAAATCAAAAGATGGGATTTAAGTATATGACATGCAGGACAGTCTTCACTTACTGGTCAGAAATCCAGGGATGTGGCTAAAATCAGGCTCAACTAATGGACTAACGCATGTGTCTGGGTAGTAACATGGAAATGAGGAACAGCATTCTATAATACAAAATAATAATAATAATAATTTCAAAATTAAAAATAAAAGCCCTCAATAGAATCTTAATCTTAAATCAAATGGATACACACACACACACACACACACACACACACATATTTAGCTTACTGTTATCTCGCTTATTGCTTTGGGTTTACTTATATACCATAATATTCTTAGGAAATGCCCAAGATCTGAATTTGTAATTGTTTTTTAATCACTCTTTGTACCGTGTGACTGCAGTTTGACCGCAGTGCTGTTTGAAAGCGACAAATCCTTCCGGCTTGTTTACGACAAACATAAAGGAACAGCATTTGGTTGATATAATCCTTAGGTGTGTAAATGTATAATTGCCTTTTCATTATTTTTCAGTTTTATTTAAATTTGTAGTTAAAATAACTAAAAATAAATGTATTTTAAAGTTTAGAATTAGACAGCTTTTGCACACAGGCTCACGCTGGTAACTCATCAATGGACTTTCCTCCTCAATATAGGCTATATTTTTTCACACTTTTCTCATTCAATATTTCTGACGTTCCAAAAGCGCCTCCTACTGGCAGAGAATAAATGTTCATTTTTGATAATCCAGTCTGTAGTTTTTGTTCAGACCAATGTGAAAATCCACCCACATAACCCCGTTTTAAATCAATATAATAATGTATACTTCTGGCTCACCCTTGGTTTAAACGCTCAATTGTGAGGTTTATTATTTTATAATTTATTTTGTTTTTGTGAAAACCTGTATCTCAACTGTAAATCAATTGCTATTTCGTGGCCTACAAAGCCATTATAACTTGTACATGAAAAATGTAGAAACACTGGACACAACTATGGGGCACCATTGAGCAGCAGCAAGCATCACAACAAAAAGAAACCTCAAGGTTGATCTAGGAAAATGTGTGCAAATCTATAGGGCCCCATTCCTATATTTTGCCTGGGGCCCCCAATTCACTAAATTTGCCCCTGCCTGAACTAAATGAATTAATGTAGAAATTATATTAGTTTTTCCGTAGTATTTACTTCACCACAACATCATTTTTATCAGTGTAAGTTATAGCTAAAAATCAATTTCTTTGTTAAGAAAATGAAGCATGTATTAAAGTAAACGGAGTCCACTGTGGTTTGATGTTAAAGAGTGTTTCTAGCAGGCCAGAGGGAAAAAGGCCTCACATCCTAGAATAACTGTCTGATTGTGAGCATGAGCGTTTGGTTTTCTGGACAAGCCTTCAGAAGCGTTGTTTTTTTCCAGGGGCCCAGGTGAGTGTTTGTGAATTCTCCACAGCCCCAGCTCGTTACGCGTCTGTCAGTCAGCCAGAGCTGCGCCAGCGCCCGCAGAGCTGTTTTGTGACGCTGTGAAATTGATAGTCTCCCCGGCGCTCAACTCATCTGGGCCTCCGCCGTCTGAGGCCAATTCCATTTTCCTCTCGGAGCGAATGTCCTCCCTGAGGCAGCGGAGCGATGAAGAAGCGCCGGCCGCCGCAGACATCCAGGAAGCGGCTTCAGATCATTCGCGAATGTCCCGCTGTGACGGTGCCATTACACTAACGCAGACGACCCGGGACAAACACGGGACGACACAATAAAAGCAGGGAACGCAACAGAATAACACAGAGAGAGAGAGAGATCCGAAGGTAGGGTGGCACATTATACAATACACAGTACTGACAAAAAATTGGGGGAGGGGGGGGGAACTAACTGACTTAAACACTTTTGCTTTAATATCTCATAATTGTTTGTTTGAGTTTATTTCTTTAAATTTAGTCACTTATAAAGCTTCGGTGGTGACAAATCAATTTTACACATACTGTACCAAAAGAATAATATTTTAGAAAATAAATATTTTAGAAGATAAAATATTATGTAGATATTAATAGTTAATTTTAAAAATATGTAATACTTAAACAGAAATAATATTAAAATAATAATACTGATATTTGAATATTAAAATAATAATATTTAAATATTATTATTATTATTATATAATATTTTAGCTTTAAAATGCAAAGATGTTGATTTTTTGAGCACATTTCAAATCAAAAGATGGGATTTAAGTATATGACATGCAGGACAGTCTTCACTTACTGGTCAGAAATCCAGGGATGTGGCTAAAATCAGGCTCAACTAATGGACTAACGCATGTGTCTGGGTAGTAACATGGAAATGAGGAACAGCATTCTATAATACAAAATAATAATAATAATAATTTCAAAATTAAAAATAAAAGCCCTCAATAGAATCTTAATCTTAAATCAAATGGATACACACACACACACACACACACACACACACATATTTAGCTTACTGTTATCTCGCTTATTGCTTTGGGTTTACTTATATACCATAATATTCTTAGGAAATGCCCAAGATCTGAATTTGTAATTGTTTTTTAATCACTCTTTGTACCGTGTGACTGCAGTTTGACCGCAGTGCTGTTTGAAAGCGACAAATCCTTCCGGCTTGTTTACGACAAACATAAAGGAACAGCATGAATCACATTCTGAGAGAAAACAATTAACCTTTATTAAAAGCGGCTAATTGCGCTCCTTCATTCCCCATCATGCGTGAGCGGCGCTGAGAAGGCCGGACTGATGCGTGCCAGCCAGAGGTGAAGGAGTGTCGCCATGGTAACCGCGGTGAGGTGACAGGTGACGGCACACCTGAGCGGGACATTTACAGAAACACACCTAACGCAACGTGGCTTTCTCATGGAGTCCTGTACGATCAGAAAGCCTGCGTCTGGAGTCGACCCAGCATGCTGTGCTGTTTGGCAGTGGAATGATCAATGGGAGAGAACAATGAGCGGGAGGTTTGGAGGTGTTTGAGCATCAGCACAGGATCTCTCACGTGGCGTGAAACACACGGCAGAGAGACTGATCTGGGGGTTTTCAGCATGTGGATTCTCCAAATTGAAGTGTCGATGACCGTGGCTGCTGTGGGTTAAAGTCTTCATGGAAAGAGCCGCTCGCATTTGACTCTCATCATGAGATTCTGTGTGAATCCACCGTTAACAAAACACAATGAACTAAAACTAAAACCATACAAATCACTACTTAACCCTTCATTCATCTTTGAGCCAAAAAAAAAAAAAACATGGACATGATTTGAAAACGTTAAATGGTCCTGAAAAAATAATCAAGCTTGTACTGTTTGCGGTTAAAAATGACCACATTAAGAATGACAGTGAAGTGAATTTCATCTAGTGGAAATGTTTGGTACTGCATCCAAACAATATCTCACTGAAAGCTCAATTTTAGTGATATCAACCTCAAATTTGGAACACAACTTGTTTAGATTTATGGCTTTGATTTTCACACAGTTAACATGTTTTGGAAAATATACATTTCACATAACATTTAAAAAATAGTATAATAATAATAATAAACATTACATGACTGATATAATAACTTTTTTTTTTAATTCAGCAATAATCTGCCAAGTGTCTTCTTAAAAAAAAAAAGAGATCAAACTTAAGTCTGTGCTCCAAAGCATTCAAGATTTACAACCGTTTAAGTTTGAGCCTAAGCTCAAAAAGTGGTTAACAATTCAGTAAATAATACAACTATAAATAATAACTAATCAATAAATGTAATTTAGTATCATATAATCCCCTAAAAATACAAAATATGTCAAATATATAACAAATAAGTATATAAATAATATAAAATATATTACATTTACTTCAGTGAAATAAATAAAAAACACCAGAGGGTTAAAATAACTAAAACTAAAACCATACTAATATTGCCACTTTAATTATAATTTTTTAAGTATTCTATTTTAACTAGTTGCCAAGGCAGCATTTCTAATGTTCATTTAGTTTAACTTGATGTACTAAAATAACATCAGTACTCAAAATAAAATAATCTTTAACTCAAATTAAAAAGAAGAAGATAAGAATGCTTCTCCAAATCTGACGAAGAAGCAAACTCATCTCGGATGGTCTGAGGTTGAGCACATTTCAGCACATTTTCATTTAGGGGTGAAGGGATGATTCGCTGTAGAGCTGCTGTTTTTCTAGTCAGAAAACCCACGAGTAGATTTATCAGGTTTGAAGATATAAACTCTCCGATCGCTATTTCAAACACCGCACCGAGAAACTGGCTTATGGTGCGCTCACAGCTTCTGTCTTGTGCTGTCGTTTCTTCACTGAAAGCTGCAGCAGATGTTACTCTACTGCAAAACTCACGTGACATCTCACACAGACGGCGGAGAATACCATCCATCTCTTAGACATATGAACCATCAAACCGACATGAGAAACACAGCCGTGATTTACCGCGAAAGAGGCGCATTTCTCTTCCGCTGATGGGGTGTGTGTGTGTGTGTGTGTGTGTGGGAATCGCTGTTTGCTTGTTTATGCGCTTTAATAGGATTCGATTTTATAGATGTTTTTGGCAATCGCCTCCCCCGAAATTCCTCATCTGGTTGCGGCCTGATAAATCCACGGCATTAAAAATGGCTCTCCGGCCTCTAAACGTGTGTGAAAAATAACAAAGATTAGCTGGCCTGCGCAAACCCATAAAACACTGGAGTGTACATAAAAGCGCAGATCTGATTATCCGCACGGAAACTGTGGGCCGATCACAGCTCATCTTGATTTAAACAGGGATTAAAAGACAAAACTATCCTGTTAGCTTGTAAAACTCATCGGATTATACAGTCGTGGCCAAAAGTTTTGGTAGTGACATCAATTTTCTAAATTATTGTGTAGAGTGATCAGATTCATTTCAAATAATTACTAAAAGCTTCATTGTCCAAAAAATGAACTTTTCACCAAAAAAACAAACAAACATATATTATTATTATTTTATCCTGACACAAAATGACCAGCTAACATAAATTGACTAATCATATCAGCAGCACATGTGAAAGTGTGAATGAGTACTAGTCAGGTGTCAAGAAGGGCAGCAAAGAAGCCACTTCTCTCCAAGAAAAACGTCAAGGACACAGTCATGAAAGTGTCTCTCTTTAAGTCACTTAAGTGGACTTTTATTAAATTAAGTAAAAGGCCACTTAAGTGACATTTTATTTAAGTACACTTAAGTAATACTTTAATCTGCAAGTGCATTTTTTAGTGTCCTTTTAAGATTTGAAGTACACCACAAGTGCACATTCAGTAAAATGAATCACACTACTTATTTTCACAGGAGCAGTTATGGCACAGTGTCATTGGTTGGATCCATTCAATAGTAGCACATAAACGTTCACTTCAATCGTCTGTTTTACAGCATGTAAGACATTCTTCAGATGCATCAGAGAACTTGTCTTTATAAGTGTCCTGAAAATGAAATACTCAGCGTGAGGAACTGTTTTATTCCTGCATTTCCAACAGGATTATGATCAGAGACTGGCGCCCACAGCAAACACATTAATACAGAGCAGATTAACCTTGGAGACGCACCAAAGGTGTTTAAGGTAAAGAAAAAGTCAAGAGTGTTGAACTGTCAACAGCAAATCAGAGTTCACTGTCGAGGTAATAATCACACATCATCATCTTTCCTTCTGAAAAATAAAGTCTGATCCTTATTTTCATATTAATACTATATCTGCATTTGTTTTCTCTTTCAGGTCGACTGCTGTCACGGTGGAGCAACAGTTTGAAGGGAATCTTGCTGAGTAAGTCAGATATTTATGTCTCCAGCTATCAGGTTTAATGGCACAGACATTTGAAGGAAATGCTATCGTTCCCCTGAGAACGGAGGTTTATTACCGCCACAGTAACACGCAAACACAAGGCAGGGGACAGCGTGCTTTGCCATGTATTGGACACACATTCGCAGTCACATCATTTCACAGTCACATTACGGATCCTCATGAACAGACACTGAAGTGCACAGTTTCAATGCAATGACACCCTCTAAACTAACTTTACAACTTAACTGAACTGAACTGAACTTAACTTAACTCAACGTAACTTAACTTAACGCTCAACTAAATGTAACTTAGCTTAACGCTCAACTCAACGTAACTTAACTTAACTCAACTCAACGTAACTTAACTTAACTCAACTCAACGTAACTTCGCAACTTAAATGAACGTTCAACTCAACGTAGCTTAACTTAACGCTCAACTCAACGTAACTTAACGCTCAACTCAACTTAACTTAACTTAACGCTCAACTCAACGTAACTTAACTTAACACTCAACTCAACGTAACTTAAATTAACGTTCAACTCAACGTAGCTTAACTTAATGCTCAACTCAACTTAACTTAACTTAACGCTCAACTCAACGTAACTTAACGCTCAACTCAACGTAACTTAAATTAACATTCAACTCAACGTAGCTTAACTTAACGCTCAACTCAACTTAACTTAACTTAACGCTCAACTCAATGTAACTTAACTTAACTCAACTCAACGTAACTTAACTTAACGCTCAACTCAACGTAACTTAAAATAAGGCTCAACTTAACTTAAATCAACTTAAAACTCAACTTATGTTAAGCTAAGTTAACCCAGCTGAACACAAGTTGCTTTGAGTTGAGTTGAGTAAACTTACTCTCTTTTATGTCTGTACAAGTTTAAAGACGTATAAGTGTTCAGTATTGTGGTACTCCAGACCAGACTCGTTTCTTATCACAGACTCATGGACTCGAAGAAGTCTTGATTCTCGAGCCTCGAACCACTAGAGTCCTGCACAAAAAAAAATTGCTTGTAGTACCAATGCATAAAATTATGAAAATGCTAAATGAAGACATGTCATACAAAGTATAATATATAATGTTATATATCACATGGCTTGAGGCATTATCAGCTTTATTACTGTAAACGGAAACTATATACAGAATATGGAATATCTAACTAAATGAAGGGAATATCAATTTGACAGATATAAGCTAAATATGTCAATAATAGTTATCTGTCAACAAATGTCAAACTTACAAAACCGAGAAAAGATAAAAGCATGAGAATAAAGCGTTAAATTAATTCATTTTCATATATACAGTGAGTTTAAACACACTGGTAGAAAACCTGGTAAAAATGGACAGGGTCACTATGTTGCTGAGCAAAATAAAAAAATAAAAAATAAAAAAATTCCCAAACTAAGACGAGATTAACCTGGGAAGTTTAACTAGTTACATAAATATATAATTCCCTTGTTCTCCATTATGTGTGGTGTCTCCTAATCCTCCTTCAAATACATTTAAATCTGTGCATCAGATGTTGAACCTGCTCTAGATTTCTGCTTTAGTGTGAAGCGCCGGTCTACTGAATCAGCCTCAGTTAACGTCTGCATTGGTCTTTAGATGTCAGACTCACAGTAAGTAGTTCTCACCTCATCTAGCTCATTATCTGTATCCCATTTTTTAACTCAGCAGCTAATATTTTTAAAATGAACACTAATCTATGCACATAATTTGAATTATATTTAAAACATATTTGATCCCTACACGTTACATATTCACCAGGATTGCAATTGACTTCATAAAGCTCTTAGACTCTCTCTGAATGCGGTTTTGGCCGGACTAAACCTGAAGTCATTTGATTGTTTTGATAATAATACATTAAGGTTGGTATTGTACAAATTTGAAATGAACACTTTGCAATAAGGTTGCATAAGTTAATGTTAATTAATGCATTAACTAACGCTAACTAATAACGATTACTACATTTGTTGCAGTATTCATCTCTGCTAATGTTAGTTAATAAAATATAAAAACATAATTCATTATTGGTTCATGTCAGCTCACGTCTATTAAATAGATGTTTTGCAATACAATATGAACACGATAAGTACATTGTACTTATTTTTTGATGTAAGTACATAGTAGTTAAGGCCACTTAATGTAAAGTGGGACCAAATATTGAAATGAATATTAGATCAATAAATGAAGTATTTTTCACTGTTAGTTTATATTAACTAATGCAGGTAACTAATGTTAAATGGAACCTTATTGTAAAGCATTTCCGAAGTAAATAAATACAATACAAATAATAAAATAAAATAAAAAAAAATATATTTTTTACATTTAATCTCATTTTATTTTATTTAAATTTATTTATATATTCTAATAGTATTTTAGTTAATATTCTGCATGTGAAATTGTTGGCGGAGCTCATCAGGCAGAGAAAAATAACTCCAATTGGCTATTCAGCTTAGCGACACTTTTTGTCATTCTATCTGTTTCTTTCTTTCTTTATCCACAGAAGAAGATCAAGGGTCGGCAATGCCTGTGCCATCTGCAGCTTATGTAGCAGGGGTATGTTGTTACACCAGACATGATTGAAAAAATCTACATGAATCCGTCAGTAATGAGCGTGACTGATGGAAATTATGTTTGTATATCCACCGTTCGAGCTCTTCCGGTTTCCCCGTTTGAAAGCCGGAAACAGACTACTGCCACCTGCTGGTAGGGAGGGTTATGTTCTCTCACACAAGCGCAGAGTTGGCCGTTGTTAGTCTGTCCGGTGTGTTCTTGTGCAACGAGGCGATGCCACTGTCAGCTTTCTTCAGCGCTAGTTTTTTGGCATCGGTTTGGTGTGTCCCTAGCTTATTCTCAAGATTTTGGCCATACCAGCCACCAATGATGTAGATTCAACAGATTAATTAAAACATCATAAACAGAAACATCGACACCACTAAATTCAGCGTCTCAGACTTTGCATTTGAAGCTGCTGATTCAGGATCATACGCAGCGAGTTTTGTGTGGATACACGGCAGTGTTTCAGCACGTTCATCTCCACGAAACGAATCCAGCCATCTCAGTGCTTACATGAGAGTCATAACACACTGATTTCAGATGAGAACGTCCTGTCAGCGACGTACAGGAACACTTTCAGTTCTGAATAAAACATCAGGCTCTCTCTGCGAGCGGCGGTGTGTAGCCGTCGACTAAACCAAAGAGGAAGAATCTGCAGGATGTTCTCGGCCGATCAGAGGTTGTCACAAATACACGCTTTCCTTTGATAAAACACTCGTTCACATCGAGAGATTCTCCAGAGATCACATTATACAAAACCGCTTCAAAAACAGACTCTGCCACTGCCGTTTCCTTGAAATCACTTTAAAAACTCCTCTAGGAGTCTCTGACTGAATGCTGAAACACCAGCGAACAGTTCATCTCATTTTAGGGTGTTATTTACAGGTGTGATCACATGTTGGATTTCATTCTTTTATGAGTTTAACACGTGTTATGTGGAGAAATATTTAAAGACATGATTTGAATATGAGGCGTTTCCTCGTCTAACTCTAGAAGAGATGTTTGACTGCTTTGTTTTTTGCTCAGTAAGATCATGCAGATGTACAGAAATGAGTCGGTTCACTCCATTGTTTATTAATGTGTAAATAATGATTTTCTAGCAGTTGATTTCAACTTTGTGTTCCTAAATGCATCAATTAGTCATCCATTTGGAAAGCTCAGTCCGCCTGCAAAGGTAAATATGAGAATTTTTTACTTTTGAAATCAAACTGTCGTTTGATCATTTGATGAATGTTTGACAGAAGCACAAACCAAAAAACATCACAAAACATCCCAGAATTCATCAGATCCATTGATACTGATGTTCGTGCCGCAGTTTTCCCTCCAATAATCGATGTCATTTCCTATATGATGATGTCATTGAGAAACTTTTAGTTTTACAAGTACTAGCAGGATGTGTTTTAGGAAAAAGGAAAATAAAAATAATTGTCGATTAAATCAATGCACTTAGCATAAGATTTTGACTGCAGAAGAAATTATAAAAATAAACATCCACTCAAATCAAAGTAGTGAATGTTTGTGCATGAACATATGTTCAGCTTGATGTGATATTAAGAAAATAAAAAGATTGTCATCTTTTACTGAAAATAATTATGCGTTTACTATTTTATGCAGAAAATTTCCATAGAGATACCTAGATAATCTCCTCTACTGTTAAAAAAACAAATAGCAAAAGCCGCAACCCTTGGACAATAATCTATCCTAAGTATTTGTCTGATAATAACACCTCTCGTATAATGCGGCTTCATCTCTGACGTCTGTCTGCTTCATTTAAATGATGAAGAGAGCGGCGTCTTTAGTGTTTGAATGGACCGTAAGTCTTCAGTAATGAGCTCCAGCAAATGTGGATCACAGCTCATTCCTGAAAGCCTCAAAGCATCATAAACGCTCGTCAATACAGACACTTAAAGGTAGGGTAGATGATTTAAGAGAGGCTAGCAATAGCAAACTAGCTTTGAAAGCATAAGATCCCACCTTCCCTGCATAATCAGTCTCCAAAGCCACGCCTCCTCCAGCGCACAGGCAGAGCAGAGGCCAACCAACAACACGACGAGAGAAGAGTCAGGATGCAGGACAGAATTAGATATGCTAGCTCTAATTAGCAGTAATCTTATCCAGGAAAACTGCAAAAGTTTCAAACACTTTTGGAATCTTCAATTGTGAAAAAGCATACTTTTAAAAAGAGTACTTATTTGCTCAGTAATATGCTTTAAAAGAATATATTTACTTAAAAAACAAATGTAATGTTTCTGGACACTTAATTGCATGCAACTTGCAATATATATATATATATATATATTATATATAATTTAAATGCAGTTGGTTTAAACTTAAAGTGTTTTTGACCCACTTAAGTAGGACTTAAGTACATATTTTATGTAATTTCATTACTTCTCTTGTCTTTGAAATATGGTTAAAGTACTGCTGAATGTGCTGACAAGCATTTATGATCAACTAAAATATACGTTAATGTCATTTCTATTGAAGCTTGTATGTCATGTATTTAAACATATTTGTAATGAAGTTGAAATTTTGTGCATTTAAAATCTATTAACTTTAAATGTAATATTGAATAGCACATTACAATTAAAATGAAAATCAAGTTCTTTACATGTGCTTTATTATGTTAGTCAACAGAAAAATAAACGACACAAGATTGAAACACAATGATTTAAATGACATTATTACAAAGGTCACTTTTTAAAAGTGTACTTAAGTGTGTTTAGAAACGGTCATGAAAGTGTCTCTTTAAGTCACTTAAGTGGCCTTTTATTTCATTACTATATTATCTGCAAGTATAGTGTTTTTAAAATATACTTTTAAGACTTGAAGTGCACATTCAATACAGCTAAGCACACTTCTTTTGGCAAGTTGATTATGAACTATCATATGCATGAGAGCAGTGTTAACATTCTTCCAGATTTCCACCTCAGAAGTCTGAAATTCAGACGAGGTTGTATCAACAAAAAAGGGAATAAATGGTGACAGAATTGTCAGTTTTGCATGAACTGTCCCTTTAAATAACCCTCCCTCGCTCTCTCTGGCTCTTTCCTTTTCTCTTAAATGAGAAATAAAAAAACAATGGCAGAGATTAATATTAGGCAGAGCAAATATACAACTGGCCCCGGGCAGCGATTCCAGAACGCCAGTGAATGAATTCAACCCACCCGTCATATCTCTCTCTCTCTCTCGGTCTCGGACACTTTAGAAGTTTTTGTCACATCCGCTCTTATCTCGGTTAATTCTTCTGACACCTCTCAGATAAATGCAGAGCCTGTCACAACTCCCTGAACTCCTCAGCGCTGAGTTTCATTTCATACTCTTTCTCTCTCTGTCGGCTCTATGAGCTATATTTACCAATTTTCTAGAGGAATTTTGGCTTTAAGCTCGTCATGACCGCAGAACAAAAGCTCTTTTGTTGCCACTGGGAGCGACTCCTTTTGGACTTGGAAGCCCATTAAGTCCAGATTTAAACAGCCCTTCCGACAGGATTTCAGCATTGTTGTGTGTCTGGGATGAGCAGACCTGCAGGAGCGAGTCATGAACGATTGCATAGACGCTCTGAGTGTGTTATAATCAATCAGTCTTATAATCAATTATTAGTAATGATACTGACCACATAAACTTTTTTGATTTTTTTAAATCAGGGGTCAATATTTTCCCAATGGAACTGACTTACAAGACATTTTGCCTTTCAATAAAGTGTGTGCAGAGGCAATAAACCCAACATAAGGCTCAAAGCACTATATTACGAAATATCAGAAGTCATATTTTAAATAATTGGGGCATTTTGTCTCATGTTTGGTTTATTTCCTGCTCTGCTGGCCACCATTTTTTAAACGTCCGCTTAAGTCTGTCTGCTTTAGTAACACAGCTGCGCTTAAATTAACTGATAATGTGTGTGTGTTTTGGTGTGTATGGAGTATAAAGACTAGAAACATCCTGTCCAATCAGAAACCCAAAATCCTGAAGGAATTCTGCTGTTTATCCTCCAATCCAAGCGATTCCAGCTAACAGTTCCTGAGCGGCTCTAGTCAGATCATCAACTTCCAGCTGTTCAAGCTAAATCGTTTTGTGTGTGTGTGTAGTTTCATAGAAGCAGCTAGTGTGCTTCTGTCAAACCGTTCTCTCTGGACTAACACTGTAAGAGATCTGAGAGCACAGCAGGACCGACACAATCGCTGAGAAAATATCGAACATCTCTGGCTCTTCTCTGCCCATAAAATCGGTTTAGTTCCAGAGAGCGAGTGAGAGCGGGACAAAGACCAGAGCGAACGCTTCCCTCGGTCATGTTCTCAATGCTTCAGTCAGGTCAGGATCGTCAAGTGTGCAATTAATATTTCCATCCACAACAATAATTGACATTTCCAATCATGAAATGCAATTGACGTTTGTCGTTCTGCATTAAACTGAAACTTAATTTTAGTCTCAATTCACTCAGTCCATGAATTCAGTCAAGTTACACTTGGATCCTCATATTTTTGCAGCTTATTTTGCATAAATGCTTTTTTCACTGGGGAGTCTGTTTTAAACTCTTTTATGTCAGGAGATGAAGGGGAATCTGCTTTGTCATGATCTGAGCCTTTAATGATATAAATGTGTGTTGATATCGGCTGTAATCCTCTGCTGATGCGAGGCCTTATTCATAACTGTTCCTGACAGTCAAGGCGAGAATCACCCACGTCAGCGTTTGCTTCAACAGCACATGAAGAACGGCTAAATGATTGTCCAGATCTTCATCACGGTCTGGATCTCAACTGGTTTTGCTTCAGAAACGGATTTGACATCAGACATCCATTGCCCAACACACAGCCACAGTGGTGGGTAGATTACTGATTACTGATTCCAAATTACATGACAAAAATTGTAGTTAGTAACATAATCCATTACATTACACATTTTAGGTAATGTATTCAGACTACTTTTAGATTACTTTTGACCTAACTTGTTTATCACATTGAAAGACTTTCTGAATGTATATAAGTGACAGTCGATTTTAGAAAGAAAAATTAAAGAGAGAAAAAATCGATAACTAACTGTAAATAGCTGTAGTCTGATTATGAGTATTTTACCCTTACTATTGTACTATAGTCTAATTTCAAAGACTTACAATGTTTTACAAAG